>NC_133649.1:264777544-265077544 GCF_009905375.1 Apium graveolens | reverse complement strand
ACAGTCCAAAAATTACCAGAAAAATATCACAATTATCTATATTTTATTCTGGACATATAATAATTCAAATATTCAAATAATATCACATATAAACACCCAAACATCAATTCCACTTATCAGATAATTCACCAAAATTCACGTAAAATCACATAAATAATTCCAAATAATTATAATAATAAGATTTGAAAATATGGGATATTACAATCTACCCACCTTATAAGGATTCCGTCCTCGGAATCAGCAGAAGAAAGCACTAAGGGTTTTCTAACCAACTTTCCGTCACACCGCCTTACTTTGACTTGAACAGGATACTCAACTTAACTTGATTGGCATACCTTCGAATGTTTGGGATGACAAAATCATGGAATTTCAAAAAGAAAAGAATTTGATACCATAACGGATGAAATAAAAGAATAACTGAGAGATCAATATGATCAAACGAACTTGGTATTGCGTGTCCAAATTAAGACACTACTAAAGGTTGTTAACCTTCATGTATTCACAATACACACAAGTGATGGCGTCCCATCCAACTCCTATCACACAGACAGGTATACCTTGTGTCCCCTATAATTAGGGTTGTTCATCTCAGTCAGAATAAAAGAATATGAAAGAAATTGAAAATCAACTGAATAAAGCTGACAAGATTTCAAAGCTGATATTTCTGAAGGAAATGAAATCCAGAGAACAAAATTCTGGCACCAAATGAGCAAGTGGTGTCACATCACCAAGAAACCATCCACCAAATAAGAAAAGTGGAAGTTAAATTATCATAACTTGGCAGAGCTATCAAAACCTGAAAAATAGGCTTCATGACAGCCTCTGACACATTTAAAACACAGATAGGATTGAAAATGAGTGCTAGGGAATATATCTTCTAACAATTACTTCTTTTTGAGAGATGTCAAAAGGAATTTTAGAAAGAGAGGGTATTGCCAAAGTCTTAATATTTATCTTCGATTTGAACTCTCCAGTTGAATCGTCACCCACTTCTAGACACTTCTTCACGTTCCAAGGATATCGATAATCTTCATCGTCGTCGAATCGTAGTAGCCTCGGAAGATTCCACAATAGAAGTTTGCAGCTTCCCGGAGTTCCGTCCAGCTCAACACAACCATCTCGAACGATTGCGCCTATCTTAACTTACTCGTTGGCACTATATCTGATAGTCCAACAGGAACTCGATATGAGCTCAAACGTCCTCACATAGATATACACACTACTACACACTCTCGTTTCTAGTTTACTATAACCTCAGCTCTGATACCAACCTATAACGCCCCCAAATCCGGGGTCAGAGGATTTGGTCGTCACTATAAAACCTCAATCCAAAATAAGCTATTAAATCAATAAATAAATGCCAGCGGAAGATATTTAACATCTATGACCCCAAACTAATCCAAGATCTTTTAAGGTTACAGTTCTAGAAACAAGATATCCAAATTCCACAATAAATTTTTCACTTTCTTTTACATTTCTTTACAACAATTCTCAATCTCAAAACTAAACCCACTAGTATAACTTCGAAATGAAGTATACTAGGCCCAAATAAAATACACAACTATAATATAATATAATATAAACAACTTTATACAATAAAACTTACACTAGCCCGCAAACCCTGGATCAACCACCTTCCAAAAGCTTCTTCTTTGCTTCCTCGAATTACGCAGCTAAACAGCGCAAGCTAATCCTCACTGGAGGTTAAATTTAAAAACAGGCAAGTATGAGCGGAAGAAATGCTCAGCAAGATCATTATGACATATATATGGTCGTTTTGATATAAAATTGACATCTGCATTAGAGCAGAACATTTAAAATCATAATTGCTGAATCATAAAATTATAGTAGTGGAACCCCAGAATTGATTCCTTAATTGTATTCAAAAACCCTTTTTATATTTTCCAGCGACGTGCTTCAGCAATACTTTGAATCATAACGAGAATAAAACTCGTAAAACAGTGTTTACGGAAATATCGTAAACCACAATAACATGAAACAATGATTATGGATTGAATCATAAACTTTACTCAAAACCAAACTCTTGAGATTAATACTTATTTTGTTGTCATATCAAATTAGATATCAATATGAACTTTGATGCTAACAACATTCCATACTGAAGTTAACCCCAATCATCTGTACTAATACCACATTTGATATTTAACAACAACATAAGTATCAGCATAAATCAGAATCTGAATCAAAACTGCATTTCACCATTAATCCAAAACAGAAACAGTTGATAAATCATTTATTCTATAAATATCAAAACAATATCATAATTTAGATTGGAATCCTCGAACGACGGTGTGTTGCCGCCGGTGATCAGCCGCGGAGCAACACCAGTATGCCGAAGCATATCCAACTAAACAAAGGGGCACCCAAGGCACATATCGGCCTAGCAAGGTGTTATATCCTGTATAACACATAACTCACACTGGACCGCCGTCACGGCCTCTTACGCAACCATCCAATCTTAAAAACATTTTATTGAAAGGGGTCATAATACTCGACACCCTTAAAAACTTTTATTCCCCCATTTACTTGGGCATAAAAACCAAAACAACGTCATCTTTCTCAAAATCCAAAACATTTGTAAATCCAATAAGTTGATAAGTAAAATCACTTAGCTATTCTGAACATAGAATAGCAGAAAAATATTTGCATGATAATTCAGCGATATGTAAAACATTTATCGATTCTAAACTGAGAATAGGAAAAGCAACACTTGCATGATAAGATTTAAAATAAATATCACTTGAACAATAAGTGATGATAGGGATACTTGCATAATATGAATCGAATTAAACGTCACTTGAATGATAAGTGAGGTTAGGGTACTTGCCTTTGGGATTTAGCAGTTAGTCACACTCGCAAACACACATCTATTCTGATATTCTGTCTTAAAGTATCACCGTCTTTCTTTTCAACACTTCACCGATATGCTGCTCCTGCGATTGCTAGAAGCCAGATATCCAATACCATTCCATCTCATTCTTTATCCAATGTCTTGTCCTGATCAACTCGAAAGATCCGCATCTATAATTAAAATATAGAACTTTAATCATCTAAACGATAATCACTCAACGAACTGCGCGTCAAAATCCTATCGTCTACCCATACGATAGCCCACACATAATTATATCAGCCAAACACAGGAATCTTGACCCACATATGCACATAATTCACATAGCACATAAGCACATAACTCATATATCACATAATTCATATCACATAAGACTCAATTCATCAAAAGGGTCGACTCGATACGTTTAAAACTGAAATCAGGTCAAAAATATGATTTATCGATGAATTAACGACTCAGAATCATTCGTAAAGCAAGTGACCTTTCGAAACAAAATAATTTGGGTCTCGAACGTATTTTTAATGAAAGCGGAATATTTTTCTGAGTCTGTACGTGTTCGTTTCGTATTAAACGGACAAACGGTTGATTTATTATGAATTTTTGAACATTTTTCGAAATTAAAATGGGCTTCCAAATCATTTAATAATAAAATAATAGGGTTCAAACACCCTAAAATAATTTTATAAGATTTATCGAGCCTGGAAAATAATTTAAAATAATATTTTAAAACTCAAAACTATTTTTTGGAATTTCTAAATCAAAAATAAATAATTAAATCTAATTAAATAATCAATTAAAATTAATTAATAACTAATTAAATTAATTAATCAATTAATATTTAAATTAATTGACTAATTAAATAATTAATTATCAACTAAAATTAATTAACTAAATAATTTGGATTTATTTTTAAATTAAAAATAAATTTTCAGAATTAAAATAATGATTTTTTTTAAAATTAAAAGTAAATGATTTTTTTAAAAACAGAAATGAATTTTGAATTATTTTTAAAAGAAAATATGTACAAACAGATTTCTAAAATTGCAATTGGAGAAAAATAGATTGAACCCGGGTCAGGATTAAACCCAACCGGGTCGGGTCACCGGAGCTCAAGAACAAGCCGCCGGGAATCTGGGTTTTCCAGATTCCGGCCGGCGAGCCCGAACTCCGGTCAGGTTCCGGCTGTCCACTCCCTTCCCAATCACCTCGATTCTGCACGTTTTTTCGCCCCAACCAAATCTTACACACCTTCAATCATTTAATTCGACCTACAACAGTCCACACACCCCTGGGAAGCGACATCGCCGGCTGGGAAGCCATGAAAACCGGCGACCCGAGCTCTTATTCCGGCGAAACAGTGAAAATCGACCAATCCAGCACCAAAAATAACGAATAATATATGAATTTAAAGCTAAAACTCCCACCAATTCAATCACATAATCAAAATTGATAACCCAGGCACGATTAATCCAGAAAATCAAAAACAAAAACGAGTTTAAAACTAAAACTCGACTTATCAATTTCCAATCTAAAACATCACTAAAAATGATTCGAATCGATTGTAAACACTATGCTGAAGCTAATTATAACATCAAAATTAATCAAAACATAACAGAAACAAAGGACCCCGAAATCCGATAAACATGATTAAAACGATTTTGCAGAATATTGAACCTTACTCGATGATATCAGTATCAAATTGAAGGGCTCTTTACGAGCTTCGATTTGGTGTATAGAGCATCAAAAACCATGATCTGTAGCTCCAGAAATCATGAAATAAAGTTTAGGAACGGATTTTCACCCCCAAGAACTTGTTCTTGGCTTTTCTATTTTTCTGAAATTTTCTAAAAAAAATCAATAAAATGGAAATTCTGCAGCTATTTATATTTTTGGAAAATAAATACCCCTAAAATCAATTAAGGGTGTTTTTATTCCCATAATTAAAATAATTAAGTCCCAAAATTATAATTACGGGGAATAATTTTAAAAACAGTAAAATGTAAAATTCGTATCAAAATTCCCCAAAAATTACGAATATTTCAAAATTGTAGAAATACTGGGTATTTGAAATACGATTGATTTTATATAAATAAAAACACGAATTTTGTAGGGTTTGACGTCCCGGTGGGTCCTGGTTCGTTAATTTTTAAAACACAGAGACGATTCCTAAATTAACAGAAATCCCCGAATATCTATAAAACACAACCAGACTCACATAAAACGAGTAACGCAAGTAACCACGCGTATAAATTACGGATCGATTCATATAAATACATTTTAAACACGTAACACGTATCATATTTGGATAATTATCAAAACAGAACTTCCTATAAAACACTTTATACGAAAATAAGGTTATAATATCTCGCCTTTTGAGAATAGGGATTTTTTTATCGATCTATAAAATGATTAGCGTATCGAAAATTGTACGCCGGGACGCGTACGGGTCAAACCGTAATCCGGAATTTCCAGATTAAGTTAGGAAGGAGTTTTCGGAAGAGTTTCGGGTTGTAAAAATGCAAAACGGTTGAAGTCAGACGATTCCCGGCTTTATAAAATAATTTTGGTAATTATTCAGAAAATAATTAATAATTCATAAATTAATATAAAATCATCTAACAGTCCAAAAATTACCAGAAAAATATCACAATTATCTATATTTTATTCTGGACATATAATAATTCAAATATTCAAATAATATCACATATAAACACCCAAACATCAATTCCACTTATCAGATAATTCACCAAAATTCACGTAAAATCACATAAATAATTCCAAATAATTATAATAATAAGATTTGAAAATATGGGATATTACATTAAGGATGTAGCATTTCTCCCCAAGATGGTTAGATACTCTTCCCTTAATTTGGCTAGCACAACATGCATTTAAATTATAAAATCTTTGTCCAACCATGCATCACAGTTTGCATCCTAACCAGCTTCATCAACAATTTTGGCCTGTTGTTCTTCAACATCAGTCTGGTAGGATAGCATGATGGCCTGATAGTCTTGATTTAACATGTTGGATATGAGAAGCTGCTGTGAAATTTGAGCAAGGCCACCAAGTTGATCAACCATGAGATCATCTACAGTAGAATATGGAGGTGTAACTTCTTGTAGCCATTGAGAGATGAGGTGAGGTTCTTGAGGTTGAGAAGTGGAAGGTTGATTGGTTGGGTGAGAAGGAGGTAGGGTGATAGAACCACCTGTGACAGGAGTCACAGTTTGACTCACAGATTGCTCTGTGGTTATGAAAAGTTGTTGTTCTCCACTTGTGGTGGGAACCTCCAGTTGAATTGGAGGGGGTTTGACTGGGTTACTGTCATGTGCACCAGTCTCAAACCTTTGTGCTTCTTTCAAAGCATTGTCACATGAATGTGATGATATTGCCTCTTCAATAGCAGGGTCATTGGCAATTGTACTCCCAGCTTCAATTTTTATTGCAATTTCAGCTAGGGTTTTGAGGGGAGTTGTTCCGGTGACAGGAACCTCCAATTGAATTGGAGAGGATTTAGATAGCTCCCCCTCAGGAGTACTACCCTCAAACCTTACAGCCCGTGAAGGCTGATTTACACATGAAGGTGCATTTGTGATCACCATGGGGTCTTCGATAAAATCAGATGAATCCCCCATATTTGTGATGGTATCATCAAGGTCTACCCCAACTAGTAGCCTCTCACCATCTAAATTAGGTGTCTGGGTGGTGAGCAAGGTTTCTTGAACCAAGTCACTTGAGTGAGGTTGCACCTGAGAATTAGATTCAGGTGCTGTGTAGGAAGAAGAAATTTTAGAGATAAGAGTTTAAATTTCAGTATTGAGTGTTGGCATATCCCCTTGAATGGATGAGGGAGCTTCAAGATATGTGCTTTCCTTATTTTTGTCATCCTTATTTCTCCTCCCATACACTTGAATTTGTTCAAGTGATGGTTGTGCAGACTCCTTACAGGGTGCATTTGGGTTAATGCTCTTTTTAATAGAGACATCCTTTTGAGAGGGTGCCTCTAGAGTCTGTTTAAGTCCCTTGTTTACAACTACATCCTTTTGAGAGGATGCAGAGGTGGCTAGAGTGGTCAACTCAGTTTGCTTTGCCTTCTTTGGTTTTCTGACCAAGGGTGACTCTGTTGGTATTTGTTCCTCACCACTTTCATTCATGATTGTTAGGTTATCCTTCTTTCTCTTCTTTTTACTCACTTCACCCTTTTGGGAGGATGAAGTGGTTGGTTTCCTAGCTGTTATTGGTATAGAAGAAAGGGTCTCAGCATTGGAAGGTCCCTATTGGTGTTCTTGTATTTGTACTTCCACTGGTTCAGGGACCATTATTGTACTAGATTGAGCATTTATCCTTATGTCAGGCATGGGGTAATGATAAGTCCTAAATTTCTCTAACATGAATGGAGTTAGTTTAAGACCTATTTGTACCTTATTCTTTGTAAATAGTGATCCAAATAGAATTTTTGATACTAACTTACAATTTCCTATTAATGATCTATCTACACCATCAATCAAATGCATGTCATTAACTTTATAGTTTAAAGTAGACATAATGAATCTAGGAAGAAAAATTTATTTACCTCTTGATGATAATGACATTGTTAGCTTGGTGCTCAATTCCTCCAGAATGTAGTGTCCTACATTGATCTGTTTGTTATGAGCCATTGAGTAGACCATCTTTTGGACAACACTAGAGATGTTGTCAAACCCTAACTTTCTACAAGTGAAAGCCCTTATAACTGAATCAAAAAGAAAGGACCACTCTCACCTCATCTTCTTTTTGTTCATGCTTGACAGATTGATCTTCTCTGAATAATTGATGAAGTCCATGAATTCATAAAACTCATCCTGAGTTGGAGCCTCCACTAACTTGTCAGTATGAATGCCTAATGCCATGTTGACATTCTTCTCAAAGATCTCCACCCGTTGCCCCTTGATTGTACAGTTTATCACAATTGATGCAACCTGGTTCTCATGCACAACTGTTCTTGTCACTGCTGTGTTCCAAAAATCCCCTAAAACATCCAAGCAAAGCACATGATTAGCAGTAAGAGCTCCCACAAAGTATGTTTCAGATAGAAATTTCATAAAGTTTTTAAAGCTTCGGAGCTTGATTTGCATCTAGAAATGCAAGAAAGTTGGCTTTTTTTGGTTAAAGGGTAAAATATTATTTGCTGCCATTGAGAAGAGTATGAAGTTTAGTGGGTAAGAAAACTTGAAGAGAAAGAGCTCGAAATGAGAGAAATCGACTCGGAATTGAAAAATCTAGGTCCCTTAGAGTTCTCGAAGGCGTAAGTATGTGTATGTCGAGATGTCTGAGTATTTATAGTAAAAGCAAAAGACTTATCGAGAACTCAAAAATAGACGTTTGGAGTTTGCTTATCGAGAAGTAAATTTGAAAAGTGAATTACTTATCGGAAAGTCATTTTGGTTTACTCTTTTAGAAAACTAAAACTGGCTTGTCGAGATGTCAAATAAATACTCAGTTTGTCCAAAATGGACTGATTAATTTCTAATTTTTATTTGAATAAATCCAAATATATTTAGAATAAATCTGTCAAGAGTAATTTACCAAAATAATTTTGAATTTAAATTATTTTAGTTCTGGGTTATTTATAAGTCTAAAATGTACTTGTAGAGAACTCTGTGAATTAACACTTATAGAGAACTCTACAATGACTTATCGATAGGTCATAATAATCGAGAAGTCCCGCGAGATGTCAGGAAATTGACTTGTCGAGAATTCACTCGAGAAGTCTTAAAATGACTTATCGATAAGTCAGTTAGACTTATCGAGAACTTAGTTCTCTATATACTCTTGATTCCTTTGATTCTGCCTTATGCTAATTTTACATATTGAAAATGTAAATCAACATTTTGACAGTTTTCTTAGAATTGAAAAAATCCAGGCTAAACTTTAAATTTTGAAAAATAAATATTCAGAGAATTCTGAAATATTTATAATTCATATTTCAGTTAATTTCCAATTAAATCAAATTAATTTTGTTTTACTAGAAGTTAATCCGCTACAACACATTAGCTGAGTCCTTGCCTTAGGATGAAGAATTTAACATTCCAATTTCACCTACAAGTCTAGTGAAGGTTATTTCATCCAAAGGTTTAGTAAAAATGTCAGCTAATTATTTTTTTGTTGGGAAAAAAATGAGCTCAATGGTACCATTTGCAGCATGTTCTCTAATGAAATGGTACCTTACATCAATGTGCTTTATTTTAGAGTGATTAACTAGATTAGCCACAATAGATATAGAACTAGTATTGTCACACATAATTGGAATTTTATGTAACACTAGGCCATAGTCCATAGTCCATTAGCCGATTTCTAATCCAAAGCACTTGAGCACAATAACTTCCAGCAGCTATGTATTCAGCCTCATTTGTGGAAGTTGACACATATTGTTGTTTCTTGCTATACCAGGATACAAGTCTTTGTCCAAGAAACTGACAGCTTCCACTAGTACTCTTCCCGTCAACCCTGCATCCAGCAAAATCTGCATCTGTGTAATCAACATCTTCAAAACCAGTTCCCTTAGGATACCATAATCCCAAGTTTGTAGTACCCTTCAAATATCTGAAAATTCTCTTCACAACCATCAAATGTGATTCTTTTGGATTGGCTTAAAATCTTGTACACGGATATGTTGCAAACATGATGTCTGGTCTACTTGCAGTTAAGTACATCAAAGATCCAGTCATTCCTCTATAGTTTGAGATATCTACATTCTTTCCCTTTTTGTCTTCATCCAACTTTGTAGCCGTAGACATAGGTGTAGCTGCAGGTGAACAATCAACCATACCAAATTTTTTCAATAAATCCTTGCCATACTTAGTTTGGCTGATAAAAATTCCATCACTTCTTTGACTGACTTGAAGTCCAAGAAAGTAAATTAATTCCCCCATCATGCTCATTTCATATTCACTCTGCATAAGCTTAGAGAATCTTTGACAAGGTTTTTATTTATAGAACCAAAAATGATATCATCCACATAGATCTGAACTAAGATCATATCACCACCATCCATCTTGTAGAAGAGAGTCTTGTCTATGGTACCTCTACTAAAACCATGTTTAAGTACGAATTCTGACAATGTATCATACTAAGCTCTTGGTGCCTGCTTTAGTCCATATAGAGCCTTGAGTAACTTGTACACAAAATCTGGAAATTTTAGATCTTCAAAGCCAAGTGGTTGTTGCACATAAACTTCTTCTTATAACTCACCATTTAGGAAGGCACTCTTGACATCCATTTGATACACTTTGAAATTTGAATGTGCAGCAAATGGTAGAAAAATCCTTATTGCTTCAAGTCTTGCAACTGGAGCAAAAGTTTCATCATAGTCAATTCCTTCCTCCCGTGAGTAGCCTTTTGCTACCAACCTTGCCTTGTTCCTGGTGACAATTCCATTTTCATCCATCTTGTTTCTGTACACCCATTTTGTTCCAATTATACTTCTATTCTTTGGTGCAGGGACCAACTCCTAAACTTTGTTTCTTTCAAACTGATTTAGCTCCTCTTGCATAGCAGATATCTAATCAGGATCAAATAGAGCTTCTTTAGTTTTCTTTGGCTCAATTTGTAAAATAAAATGTGCATGTAGACATTCATTTGCAGTTGAACTTATAGTTCTTACTCCAGCATTTGGATCACCAATAATTGCTTCTCTAGTGTGACTTCTATCCCACTTTCTGGTGTGAGTTTGTTGACTTGAGTTTTCTATGTTTTCTTCACCATTATCATGACTTGCAGAACCTTCCTCTCTTTATCCCCCTGAGTTTGTGTTATCAAATTCAGGTTCATGAGATGAGCTTCCATTCTCATGATTTACTTATTCAGTTAACTCTTCATTTGTTCTGTGATCTACATTAACTTCAGTTTCATCATCAGAATCACTGTCAATGTTGAGGTTTTCAAACTTTAAGGCTTCAGCTTTATTTTCATCAAGGCATTCCAAGCCTGCGCACTTATCATCATGAAAAGTAACATATGTGCTTTCCATAATTTTCTTTTGTTCGGTGACATAGACTTTGTATGCAGTTCTCTCCAATGAATATCCCAGAAAAATTGCCTCAAAAACTTTAGAGTCAAATTTTCCCACATATTCAGAGTTGTCCTTTAACACATAGCACTTGCTTCCAAACATATGAAGATGCTTCATAGTAGGCTTTCTTTTAGACAAGATTGTGTAGGGTGATTTTCCAAGATTCTTGTTAATTAGATATCTGTTTTGAGTATAACATGTAGTGTTCACAGCTTCTTCCCAAAAACTAGTTGGCAACTTTGCATCTTGTAGCATTATTTTTGCAGCTTCCACTAATTTCTGTTCTTTCTCTCAACTACACCATTTTATTGAGGTGTCCTAGCTTCTGAGAATTCTTGAACAATGTCTTTGTCTTTGCAGAATTCAGTTAAGGTTGCATTCCTGAATTCTGTTGCATTGTCACTCCTCAATCTTTTCACACTTTTGATCTTCAGCCTGCTTCTCAATTTTCTTGATGTGTTCAATTATGATGTGTGGAGTTTCATCTTTAGAGTGCATAAATTCTACCCATGTATATCTTGAGTAGTCATCCACCATCATAAGTGCTTATTTTTTTTCTTGTAATTGACTGGACATTGACTGGTCCAAATAAGGCCATGTGAATAAGTTGCAAAGGTGCACTTATAGAATTCACAGTTTTACTTTTGTGACTTGATATTTTCATTTTTCCTTTTTGACAAGCATCACAAACTTCTTCTTGATCAAATTCTAGATTAGGCATGTCTCTCACCAACTTCTTTTTTACTAGAGTATTGATTGCCTTGAAATTCAAGTGAGACAGTTTTTTATGCCATAACTTGATTTGATCTACAGATGCCTTGGTGTAGAAGCAACAAAATCCATCCTCATTTGCTGAGTCCAAGTCTGCAACAAATAAGCTTCCTTTTCTTGCTCCTTTTATAGCAACTTCACTAGTCTTTTTGCTGACAAAAATGCATTCTCCTTTATCAAATAAGACTTTGAATCTTTTGTCTGCAAAATGGCTAACACTAAGAAGATTCATGTCAAGACCAGCTACCAGTGCTACATCTTCAATGACAACATTCCAAAAATCAATTTTCCATATCCCATTATGAAACCTTTGCTGTTATCTCTAAAAGTCACTAATGGGCCAGCCTTCTCCTCAAACTGTGATAGGAGGGCCATATCACATGTCATATATCATGAGCATCCACTGTCTATGATCCATATGACTTTCTTTCATTTGCCCTGCACACAATGAGTTTTAAGTGTGTTTAGCAACCCAAGCAGTGTTGGGTACTATTCTCTTGTTAACAGATTTGATAAAGGTAGAGTTTGATGATTCAGAAAGAATAAAATTTATTGAATGATGTGCATTTTCCTTTTTAACTGAGGACTCAATATTGATTTCCTTAAGATCAACTCTCAGTTTGTGGCAACTTGTCATTACTTTCATGTTGCAAGGTATGTAATCAAACTTATCACAGAATGAGTAGGGATCTTTAGTTTTTGCCTCATTATACTTGCATGCTCCCACTCCTGGCTCACTAACAACCTTTTTTTACAAAGGTAAGTTAGATGATTTACAGAGCCACACTTTTGACATTATTTTCTTGGAGCATCTACAACATAAGCAAAATTGTTACTCTTGTTTATCCCAATTTTCCCATTTCAATTCTTCTTTTTCTTTCTTGCATCTTTAGTTTTTACTTCCTTGACAGGTTTCTTGGAATCTTGGTTTACCATGAGCTTCTTTTTAATTTTGAAAGTTGGAGTTGTTTCTATATATTTCTTCTCACTATCCTCATCAATAATTTCTTGCTTTATGATCGACTCTTCTTCACTGAAATATACTTTACATGCTTTGAACATAGGTTAACCAACCTTTCTCAGCATAACTGGGATATCTTCATTTTCTGTTACTTTTCCTTTACCACCAACATTTTTCTTGTTGCTGTTCAAGATATCATAATCAAGACCAAATTTGCTATGTTTGCACATGGTTTGTTATTCTCATGGTACTGACCAACCAACTCAGATGCATTTCTGAATGATTTCAATTTCACCTAATTCTTTTCAATCTTTTCTCTTAACACAGCTTCAATCTCATTGGCACACTTCAGCTTATTTTTCAAATATTTATTCTCTTGCTTGACTGACTCAAGATCCACAAGAAGTAGATTCATCTTTTACTTCTCACTCTCAAGCTTCTAATTAGCATTTGTTAACCTGCTAACTTCCTCAGTAGCTGCTACTAAGCTTGTGTATATATGAAACATCTTCACATTCATCTTTTCCACAGTCTTCTTATATTGACTAGCATTTAAATCAATGGTGGTTAGAGTTGGTACCTTTGATTTTGAAGTGGATGCTTCTCCATGCTCAAAAGCCATTAGTGCATAGTTTCCAACTTCTTCATCCTCATCATCAACATCAGTGCCATCGCAACTTTTTCCTTCTGCAATATAAGCTTTTCGAGACTGCTTCTTCAAGGGAGCTTTATACTTTGCTTCTAGTTCAAGATATGCCTTGTATTTCTTCACCTTTTTAGGGTTTCTGCATTCTATAGCAAAGTGACCTAACTCATAACAGTTGAAGCACCTTATCTTTGATCTGTCTACAGATCCTGTTTTGTATCCACCTTTGCTAACTGAATTGTACTGTGTTTTTGGTATGCGGTTGTTGATGTTGGAAGATTGTCCCTTGCTTTTGAAGAACCTTGGCTTCTAGACTCTTATGTTGGAGAATTTCCTAGCCAAGTAAGCCATGGATTGGTCCATTTTATCAAGCTCATCTAAGGTATAATATTCATCTTCATCTAGCTCCAATACAACTTGCTTCTGAGGTCCTTTAGTTCTTTGTTCCATAGCTTGAACAACTGGAACTTGATTATCTTACTCGTCTTCACTTTATTCTCTGTCATTCACAATCAAAGCACTTGAACCATCAACAACATGTCCATGATGTGCTTCCAATGACTTCCTTTGCAGCATCTCAAATTTATAGTGTTGGGATTCGTGACACAAATGCAGCGGAAGAATAAAAAATAAATATGAAAAATAAAACCCCAAACACAGGATCCATGCAAATAAGACATTTAATTCAGAGATTAGATGTTTACCTTAGTAAAGCTTTCCTTCTGATTATGATGAATGTACAGATCTTGATGAACCAACACAGCAGCCTTCCTTTCGAAGATCTGCTCTCCAAGGTATCCACACGAACGCCCGATCATCCAACGATCACCGGAGCCGGTACTAGCCGATTTGGTTGCTTTTTTTTTCTCTCTCTCTAGCCTCTCTAAGATGTAGAGCTGCTAGGGTTTTCTCAAAAAACGTGACGTATCAACTAAACCCAAAAAATATACATCTTAATGTATATATAGGGAGAGAGGATTTGGGTCTAACCCTAATCTTAATGGGCTTCTAAAAGGACCCATTCTGATTTTTGGGTTTATATTATTATTAAATTCAAATTCTAATATATATATACAGTTAATCAAGTCTCACTTAATTAATTCAATAATTAAATTCCAATTAATAATAATAAAATATTTAAGTTCATAATTAAAATAATATTCTGTTTTAAACGTTCTTTGTGTGTGACCCTTTAGGTTATTATTACGTTGGCAATAATTTTATTTTCTAATAATAAAATTATAAAAAATGAGTGGCATCTAGTAATACATCATTGCTCCCCAAGTAATAATAATAATTAGGTGATTCAATCAACCCTTTCGTGAATAATGTACAATGTAATATAATCCCTTTAGCTGTCACACCCCCAACTTAACTAACAAAATAAATATAACAATTACAATATTTAAAAGAAAGTAATCATAACGGAATCCAAGATCTTACAGTTTAGGGTTTGGAACAACCCAACACTACCATCTATTACAACTGATTTTAATATCGAGTCCTCACACAAAACTATCTCTTATTCTACCTGAGCTCGGACATACACATCAGCGTCACAGGTCTTACGTGCTGTCTGCTTGAATCTAACCATAGCTGCTAGCTGTAATATCAGCGTAAAGCAAGGAGTGAGCCAAATGCTCAACAATTGCTAAACAATACGGTACAAAGCATAAATCGAGATATATATACAAGAATGACAATGCGAAGACATAACCAATACTAACAAGAGATAAAACTTTGGGTGATGGCATCATTTGCTTGATTCAAAACATTTTTCAAAATCATTTCTTAATCAAAATCATTTTATGACGCTACGGATTACAGCCGGTGATCAGCCGCGATGTAATCCCGAATCTCGCTGGGTTCTAAAATATTAATGGGATCCCTAGGCAACTTTTAAGCCTACAATATAAATGTGGAAAAGACTCGCGTCTCAGTCCAGATCCACTATCCAAGAAAACATTTATCCCCCTTTGGGATTAAAAATCCATATTTTTATTATTTCAAAAACTGATGCCGATTAACAATAAAATCTCTTAAGTAGTAAACATTTTTATCAAGGGATTATAGATCAAATTTGAATCACTGGAAATATGTCACTAAAATATCAGGGCCATGATCCATTAGACTTTACTTTATTTAGGGTAATTGAAAAGTTTCCATGTACAAGAACTTTGACAAGGTGTTCTAGCAAGGATATTGGATAATATGAAAGAGTAATGCCGAACTAGGCTTAAAGCAAGGATTGTAGAAAAGGTATAGGTATTATAACATCAAGAAGATAAGCATCAAGGGTTACAAGCATACTAGAGGTGTTAAGGTATAAAGAAAGTGATCATTAGCTTAAGGTATATCAGGATGTCAAACTTTAGGGTAAGGACAGGGTTATCAAATAATCACGAACAACTCCAAAGAATATCTGGTTTTTAAGTATCAGGGTAAGGTTTCTATTGGGGTTCAAGCATTAGGGTGAGATGTCAAGATTTTAGAAATCAATAGTATGTTGATCAAAGAGGATCAAACAGGTATTATAACAAATCTTTATTTTTATCATGGCATTCCAATTACTTTGATGTACTAGCATGACTCAACCTTCGATCTACTTGCAATATGAAATTGAGGGTTCATGGCATTTCTATATAATACGAAGATAGATTTAAGAATCACTTGGTTCTAGTATATCAAGATTACTCAGGATACTCGCATCAATATATGAACTAATTAACACACATTTGCAGTGTAAACGAAAAACAGGTTAAATCACTTGCCTTGAGAAAGGCTGGTCTGGTCTGGCTGGTAGGAGCAACTGGAAGCTTTACTCGACCTTTATGGCAAGTTTACCCTAGTCTCGAGATCCTACATAAATAATAATAATCCTTATTATAATATATTCTCACCAACTTAACCTATTTATATCCCGAAATTAAACACAAATGGCACTTAGGCCTATATGCACTCAATTTATATTCACCTTATAAATATAATAGTACACATAGCCACATATACTCACATATCATATTTTAATATCAGATAATATCACACATACCATAATGCACACTTGGCTTGGATTATCTCGACCCACAACTTAAGTCACTTGATCGCTAAACTAGATAAAGTCTCCAAATTTGGCCTCCTAACTCGATGTGCCTTTACTAAACTATCCAAAACCTATTGAACCTCACTTGGGCCTTTTACTCTAATGTCTTTATACTATATTGCAACCATAATGGTCAACCTAGGTCTCACTCATAAGTGCTCTAAAACTATGTGGTAAGTGAAAGTGCTCACTGGAGTAAATTTCAGAATGACATCTATAGTATCTTGAGCGCATTAGACACTCTTAAACTACAAGTTTACCTCCAAAAATTCTACACTAGATTCTTCTGATCATAAGGAATCTCCCAAACTTGATGTGGCTCAAGGGCCTAGCTTGGGCCTCCTTGGGCCTAAGCTCAAAGTCCATGGTTCCCCTGTTTTTCTGGACAGAAAACGCCCTGACTTAGAACTAACTTGTGACACATGGTTCTAAATCATATCCTATGAACTATGGTCGGAAAAACTCCTCTGACACTCCCTCTAACTAAGGCCCAATAGGGCCTAAGGAGGGCCTACCCATGACATGGTCAAAACTTCCTATTTCTAAGTTGCAACAAAACTGTCCCCTGCTGGACAGATATTGTGATTCCACTCGTGAACCTAACCAAACGACTTATAAACCTCCAACAAACACTTAAAACCTTTTATATACTCCTAATTATAGCTTCTGGTGGCTTGGGCCTCAAAGTGCTCAACAATGACATGGTCAAAACTCATTCTAAACCTCAGGGTACCAAACTGATTTTCTGGAGAAACTAAGACTCTCCTTTCTCCAAGGTTCTCACTCAACAACCCAACCACCAACAACCAAAATTACCCAAACCATAACTTGAATATGGTGATCTGCTGAACTAACTCCCTTACACTCAAAATTAACTTAGTGGAGATCATCCTTACCTAAAATGCAACATAGCAAAACAAAGGAAATCACATTACGCAAATTACAAGTCATCAAGATTTCAAGGACAACAACTTTAACCTTCATGATAAATATAAACGAAATAACATCACATTTTAAGAAGCACAATTATTAATTTATTTCTTAACTTAACTACAATTAAGGTTTACTAACAAAATATCAATCCAAATGATCAAGAACTTCCAAAATTTTCAAGAGTAATCTACATGCATGCATGACTTCGAGTCTTACAAACCAAAACAAAATGCATTCCAAATAAATTTTAATTTTAATTCAATATGCAAGCCTATCATGGATTATATCTAAATGACCACCTAGAATGCAAAGGTTTTTACCAAGAGTTCACCAAGATTTTCATGTTATCATCACAAAAACACACAAAATGAAACAAGACAACCAAAACACCATCCATTCGGCTCCTATCAAGTCATGGCCGAATGGATTAGGGTGAAAACAACATTTGCATTAGTGTAGCATACTCATGTCTAGCCATTATCAACCCTTTGATACTATAACTCATGGTGAAAGCCTTGAATTCACAAAAATCAAGGATATTCACTTGGAGTTTAACAAAAACACCACCATGCAAGGTCAACACATAAGTTTTCTACTCTAAACTCTTTAAGATATACAAGAACAACATGTAAGGAGTAAGATTACTTGATTATAGGATGATTTTTTGAGTGAAGAAATGAAGAAAGAAGGGGATGTGGCTCGGTTTTTGGAATTGCCGAGAGGGGAGGGGGAGAAAGCCGAGAGGGAGGGGGAGGAAGAAGAGGAGAGTGCTATATATCTAGGTGCTAACTTCCCTTTCTTGCCAAATCTAGACAACCCTTTTCTTGGTGACACCTTCAACAAAACGGCTTCGCCTACTTGGAATCGGACGTCCTTACGCGCTGGATCCGCATACTTCCTCTGTCTATCTTTAGCAGCAAGTAACCTTCTCTGAATTAACTTGACTGTCTCATGCAACTGTTGTACCAATTCTGAGCCTAGAATCCTTCCTTCTCCTACTTCATCCCAACTTGTCGGTGATCTACACTTTCGTCTGTACAAGGCTTCGTATGGTGGCATGCCAATACTGGAGTGATAGCTGTTATTGTAAGAGAATTCAATCAATGGCAAGTGGTCGTCCCAACTTCCTGCAAAATCGATTGCACAACTACGCAACATGTCCTCGATTTTTTGAATTGTCCTTTCGCTCTGACCATCAGTCTGCGGGTGGTACGCCGTACTTATGTTCAACTTCGTGCCAAGACTTTCTTGAAATTGCTTCCAGAATCTCAAATTAAATCGGGGATCTCTGTCTGAAACTATTGATACGGGTACTTCATGCCTTAGTACGATTTCACACACGTACAGATGAACCAATTTATCCAATGACGACTTCTCATTAATTGGAAGGAAATGCGCCGACTTCGTAAGGCGATCAACTATAACCCATATAGCGTCATGTCTGGACTTCGTTCGCGGTAGTCCCACTATAAAGTCCATAACAATATTTTCCCATTTCCATTCTGGAATCTTTAGGGGCTGAATTAATCCGCTTGGTCGTTGATATTCTGCCTTCACTTTCTGACAAGTATAACACTTTGCAACCCATTCTGCCTCGTCTCGCTTCATATTTGGCCACCAAAAGTTCTGCTTTAAGTCCTGATACATCTTGGTGCTTCCCGGGTGGATTGAAAATTTTGAATTGTGGGCTTCCTGTAGGATCTCATTCTTCAATTCAGGTACATGAGGAATCCAAATTCTTGAGGAAAACCTTAGTATACCTTGCTCATCCCTTTGAATGCCAATCTCTTCTCCAGTCAGCTGATTCTTCTCTTTCTCCATTACTTTTTCCTGACATTTCCTTATCTTTTCCACTAGTGTTGGCTGAAAAGTCATTGCACGACAAACTTCTTCAACTATTCCACTATCACAAAGTTCTAATCCAAATTTCTTAATCTCTTCAGAAAATTCCTTTGGTGTTGCCATCATACTCAATCTCTCCTTCCTACTTAAAGCATCGGCTACAACATTCGCCTTTCCAGGATGATAATTTATCGAGCAATCGTAGTCCTTGATCAATTCTAACCATCTTCTTTCAATCGTAGTCCTTGATCAATTCTAACCATCTTCTTTGCCTCATATTGAGCTCCTTCTGAGTGAAAATGTACTTTAAACTCTTGTGATCTGCTGTAGATTTCACACTTTTCTCCGTAGAGGTAATGTCTCCAAATCTTAAGTGCGAACACTATGGCGGCTAGTTCCAAATCATGCGTCGGGTACTTCAACTCATGCGGTTTTAACTGTCTTGACGCATACGCGATCACCTTAGTGTGTTGCATTAGCACACAGTCCAATCCCTTATGTGAAGCGTCGTTGAATATCACAAAGTTTCCTTGGTCATCTGGTAGTACTAACACCGGAGCCGTTACCAATCTCTGTTTCAACTCTTGAAAGCTATCCTCACATTCTGCACTCCATTCGAACTTCTGATTCTTCCTGGTTAACTTAGTCAATGGCGTGGCGATTTTCGAAAAATTCTTGACAAACCTTCTATAGTACCCTGCCAATCCTAGAAAACTTCGCAATTCTGTAGGTGTCTTTGGCCTCTCCCAACTCATAACCACCTCAATCTTTGCCGGATCTACTTTAACTCCTTCATGTCCAATGACATGCCCCAAAAATTGAACTTCCTTTAACCAAAACTCACATTTAGAAAACTTGGCATACAACTTCTCTTGCCGAAGTATCTCCAATGCTATCCATAGGTGCTGCTTATGTTCTTCTTCCGACTTAGAATAAATAAGGATGTCATCAATGAATACTACTACGAACTTGTCCAAATACTTTTTAAATACCCAATTCATCAGATCCATAAATGCGGCCGGGGAATTAGTCAATTCAAACGGCATTACTAGGAATTCATAATATCCGTATCTGATCCTGAATGCTGTCTTGGGAATATCTTCTTCCTTGATCTTTAATTGATGGTATCCTGATCTCAAGTCAATCTTTGAAAAGCCCTTTGCTCCCTTCAGCTGATCAAATAGTCATCTATTCTTGGTAGTGGGTAGCGGTTCTTGATCGTTACCTTATTCAATTCCCGATAATCTATACATAGCCACATACTTCCATCTTTCTTCTTTACAAACAGAACAGGTGCTCCCCATGGCGACGTACTTGGCCGTATCACTCCTTTGTCCAACAATTCTTGTAGATGGCTCACCAACTCCTTCATTTCTACTGGTGCCATCCTATATAGGGCCTTTGAAACTGGTTCTGTGCCCGGAGCAAGGTTGATCTCGAACTCGATTTGTCGATCTGGCGGTAAGCCCGGTAGTTCATCTGAAAACATATCTGGGAACTCGTTAACTACGGGGATATCTTCTATGTCGGGGTTACCCTTTTCCGAATCCACTACATAAGCTAGGAAAGACTCATAACCTTTTCTAAGTAGCTTCTTAGCCTGAACGATTGTAAGAAATAACTGCTCTTGCCTCTGTCCCTTAAATACTACCTTCTCTCCACTCTTCGTCTTTAAATACACTTTCTTGGTCTTACAATTAATCTGGGCGTTATTCTTCCCTAACCAATCCATTCCTAAAATTATATCGAACTCTCCCAACTTGAAGAGTATCAAGTCAGCTGAAAATTTATGCCCCGAAGTATCGATCTCACACTTCGGACATAATTGATTCACAGGAATCTTCTCTTGGTTCGCAGTTACCACATTTACTACCTCGCTCATAATCATTTTATCACATTGAAGTTCATCAATAAAAGTTTCTGATATGAAAGATCGTGTTGCTCCCGAGTCAATCAATACTTTAGCTTTGACATTATTGAGTAAAAGTGTACCTGCTATCACCTAAGAATTCTGAACGGCGTCCTTCATTTTCAAATCGAATGTCCTTGCTGTTGCTTGCAGGAGTTGTTGTAGGTGGTGCAGGTAATGCCAATACCTCGGCTGGCACGCTTGCACTGGTACTTGCCACATTCATTAGAGCTTTGACTGGTCCGGTTATCTTGCACTCCCTAGCTATGTGTCCAATCTTCCCACACTTGTAACATATAACTCCTTGCTTCGGCATCTTGCACTCATTCACCAAATGTCCCTTCTGGTTGCACCTATAGCATGTCATGCTCAGCTTATTACACACTCCGGGGTGCCTTCTTCCACAGTGCTTGCATTCCGGTCTATGGAACCTGTTTTCTCCAACTTATCATTGGCTTGCCTGGTTGTTCCCCTTCGATTCTTGTCTTTTGCCTAGATTCCCTTTCTTTTAAAAATTTCCGCCCTTATGAAATCCAATCCTCTTTACATTCCGATCTTGTGTATTTCCGGCTTCCGATTTTTCTCCATAAAATGGAACCTTTCTCTTCTTATTATCCCTTTCCTTTCTGGACTGCATCCTATTGCTCTCAATCAGAGCAGCTTTCTGTACTACTCCCGCATAAGTATCAAGCTCAAACATAGCCACTCTATCTCTGATCCAAGGCTCCAATCCTTGTTGAAATCTCTTCACTTTTTCCTCCTCAGTGCTGGTATACTTTATCACAAACCTTGACAACTCTGTGAACTTCTTCTCATACTCCAGTACCGTCATGTTCCCTTGCTTCAACTAAAGAAATTTAAGCTCCATCTGATTCTGCATGTACTTAGGGTAATACTTTTCCAGAAATAACTTCTTAAATCTTTCCCAAGAAACTTGTTGAGTCGCTTCTATAGCTTTTACTGATTCCCACCAATAGATGACTTCGCCCTTCAAGAAGTAAGTAGCATATGGCGTCTTATGCTCGTCCCCTAACTGTACCAACTCAAAAGCCCTTTCCATTTCCTTAATCCATGTGCTAGCTATTATTGGATCAGTGGTATCATGAAATGCAGGTTGATTCACATTCTGAAAAGCCTTGAAAGTGACAACCTGTCGAGGTGGTACTGGTGGTTCGGGTGGTTGGTGTGGTTCACGGTTATCTTGATTTTCAATTCGTTGTTGAAGAGTTAGTTGTTGTTGAGATATAGCATTGGTTTGCTGTTGCAAAGTTTCAGTAATCGAAGAATATTTGGGTCTGTGGTAGATGTGGTTGTTGGGTTCTTCTTTTTGGGTGGCATGATCCTAAAATAAAAGTTATGTCAAAACAGGTATGAATGATGAAATAATTCGAGGGTATCGCATGGCATTCTTATTTACATATGAGGTCAAGTTTCAAATTAAACAGATATGGTGATGCATATAAAGGCGTAAAATAATAGTTGAGAGAAAATGGAACTATAGTGCATAATATTGGAAATCTAAAGGTCACAATACATCAAGATCAGGATAAAATCTGATTCTAGGAACAACATGCTTATTTAAAGGAAACAACTGGGAATTCTACGAAGTCTGATAATACAATAACACGAAAGGTAAATAATGGAAAGAATTAAGGCTCCACTCCATCAGAACGGGGCTTGGTAGTCTTCTCCTCTCGAAGCATCTTCACAATGCTCTGGAGCTCATCCGCCACCATCTGAATGATATACTGGCTGGTGCGGTCTCGGTGTGATGGCATCTCCTCAAGTTTAGTATTGACGTACTGAACCAAAGTCTCAAGTCTCGCAGTCATCTGCTCCTTAGGCTTCCCTTCATAGTTTCGGCTGTCTGGGTACACGTTCTTCAGTCGGTCTATCAGTCGGTCATACTTGCCCTGAAGCATATCAAACTCGCGCCTCAATTCAGCATACACGGAGAAAGCAATAGTATCGTCCGACCCAGAGGATGACGAGGAATGTGCCCTTTGCTGACAACCCAAGAAGAGGAGTATTAATAATAAATTTACTTAACCTACTCTCTCGCATATTATCTATAACCTATACATATATCCTATAACCTATTTGGGATGTTCAGGGACTCTAAACCGTAGCTCTGATACCAAAACCTGTCACAACCCCAACTTAACTAACAAAATAAATATAACTATTACAATATTTAAAAGAAATTAATCATAACGGAATCCAAGATGTTACAGTTTAGTGTTTGGAACAGCCCAACACTACCATCTATTACAACTGATTTTAATATCGAGTCCTCACACGAAACTATCTCTTATTCTACCTGAGCTCGGATATACGCATCGGCGTCACAGGTCTTATGTGCTGTCTGCTTGAATCTAACCATAACTGCTAGCTGTAATATCAGGGTAAAGCAAGGAGTGAGCCAAATGCTCAACAAGTGCTAAATAATACGGTACAAAGCATAAATCGAGATATATATACAAGAATGACTATGCGAAGACATAACCAATACTAACAAGAGATAAAACTTTGGGTGATGGCATCATTTGCTTGATTCAAAACATTTTTCAAAATCATTTCTTAATCAAAATCATTTTATGACGCTACGGATTACAGCCGGTGATCAGCCGCGATGTAATCCCGAACCTCGCTGGGTTCTAAAACATTAATGGGATCCCTAGGCAACTTTTAAGACTATAATATAAATGTGGAAATGACTCGCGTCTCAGTCCAGATCCACTATCCAAGAAAACATTTATCCCCCTTTGGGATTAAAAATCCATATTTTTATTATTTCAAAAACTGATGCCGATTAATAATAAAATCTCTTAAGTAGTAAACATTTTTATCAAGGGATTATAGATCAAATTTGAATCACTGGAAATATGTCACAAAATATCAGGGCCATGATCCATTAGACTTTACTTTATTTAGGGTAATTGAAAAGTTTCCATGTACAAGAACTTTGACAAGGTGTTCTAGCAAGGATATTGGATAATATGAAAGAGTAATGCCGAACTAGGCTTAAAGCAAGGATTGTAGACAAGGTATAGGTATTATAACATCAAGAAGATAAGCATCAAGGGTTACAAGCATACCAGAGGTGTTAAGGTATAAAGAAAGTGATCATTAGCTTAAGGTATATCAGGATGTCAAACTTTAGGGTAAGGACAGGGTTATCAAACAATCATGAACAACACCAAAGAATATCTGGTTTTTAAGTATCAGGGTACGGTTTCTATTGGGGTTCAAGCATTAGGGTGAGATGTCAAGATTTTAGGAATCAATAGTATGTTGATCAAGAGGATCAAACAAGTATTATAACAAATCTTTATTTTTATCATGGCATTCCAATTACTTTGATGTACTAGCATGACTCGACCTTCGATCTACTTGCAATATGAAATTGAGGGTGCATGGCATTTCTATATAATACGAAGATAGATTTAAGAATCACTTGTTCTAGTATATCAAGATTACTCAGGATACTCGAATCAATATATTAACTAATTAACACACATTTGCAATGTAAACGAAAAACTAGGTTGAATCACTTGCCTTGAGAAAGGCTGGTCTGGTCTGGCTGGTAGGAGCAACTGGAAGCTTTACTCGACCTTTATGGCAAGTTTACCCTCGTCTCGAGATCCTACATAAATAATAATAATCCTCATTATAATATATTCTCACCAACTTAACCTATTTACATCCCGAAATTAAACACAAATGGCACTTAGGCCTATATGCACTCAATTTATATTCACCTTATAAATATAATAGTACACATAGCCACATATACTCACATATCATATTTTAATATCAGATAATATCACACATACCATAATGCACACTTGGCTTAGATGATCTTGACCCACAACTTAAGTCACTTGATCGCTAAACTAGACAAAGTCTCCAAATTTGGCCTCCTAACTCGATGTACCTTTACTAAACTATCCAAAACATATTGACCCTCACTTGGGCCTTTTACTCTAATGGATTTATACTATCTTGCAACCATAATGGTCAAGCTAGGTCTCACTCATAAGTGCTCTAAAACTATGTGGTAAGTGAAAGTGCTCACTGGAGTAAATTTCAGAATGACATCTATGGTTTCTTGAGCGCATTAGACACTCTTAAACTACAAGTTTACCTCCAAAACTTCTACACTAGACTCTTCTGACCATAAAGCATCTCCCAAACTTGATGTGGCTCAAGGGCCTAGCTTGGGCCTCCTTGGGCCTAAGCTCAAAGTCCATGGTTCCCCTGTTTTTCTGGGCAGAAAACGCCCTGACTTGAACTAACTTGTGACACATGGTTCTAAGTCATATCCTATGAAATATGGTTGGAAAAACTCCTCTGACACTCCCTCTAACTAAGGCCCAACAGGGCATAAGGAGGGCCTACCCATGACATGGTCAAAACTTCCTATTTCTAAGTTGCAACAAAACTGTCCCCTGCTGGACAGATTTTGTGATTCCACTCGTGCACCTAACCAAACGACTTATAAACCTCCAAAAAACACTTAAAACCTTTTATATACTCTTAATGCTAGCTTCTGGTGGCTTGGGCCTCAAAGTGTTCAACATTGACATGGTCAAAACTCACTCTAAACCTCAAGGTACCAAACTGATTATCTGCAGAAACTAAGACTCTCCTTTCTCCAAGGTTCTCACTCAACAACCCAACCACCAACAACCAAAATACCCAAACCATAACTTGACTATGGCGATCTAATGAATTAACTTCCTTACACTAAAAATTGACTTAGTGGAGATCATCCTTACCTAAAGTGCAACATAGCAAAACAAAGGAAATCACATTATGCAAATTACAAGTCATCAAGTTTTCAAGGACAACAACTTTAACCTTCATGATAAATATAAACGAAATAATGTAATATCCGGGATATATCGTGTAATTATTTTTGCTAATAGATAATTATTATATGTATTCAGTATCTATACAGTGAATTATTTGTTAAGTGTTAAAAATGTTTGAATGTTTAAAAATGTTATTAATTGAGTATTCAATTTTTTTATGTCCAAAATAAAATATAGATAATTGTCATATCTTCCTAATTATTTTTATGTTAATTTATGAATTTATAGGAATCATATGGATTTTTTTTAAACTCTTGTTCCGGGTATTTAAAACCTATTTATGAAAACGGGAACCAACCACCGTTAACCGTTTTTACGTTTTTAGAACCCGAAACTCTTCCGAGAACTCCTTCCTAACCTAATTGCAATATTCCGAGCATTTTCCATGTTTCGACTTTTTCGATCCGGCGTACGGTTTGTCCTGCGCGGGTCCCGGCGCAATATTTTCGATACAATATTCGTTTCGGTAAATCAATAAAACCCGTATTTTCGATAAACGGGAGCTTTTTATTAAACTATCCCAATTATCACCTCGTAGTACGTGTAACCAGGCGCTGAGACCAAGACCGCAGTACAAATTGTACTGATTTGGATAATTATCCCGAAAACCGATATCGTTTGGATCAGTTTTTATAAATAAACGTACCGTTTTATATCCGGAATGATCCAACGGGATACTAATTCTCCGTAATTATAAATAGCCTTTTACCGTATTTTATTTCGTATCAAAATCATTTGCAGACAGATAATTATATAATTTTTACAGAGAAAAATCATATATTCATAAACCTTTCTGAGAATCAAACCACAAATTCAAGGTGTTAGTGAAATCCGTTTGGAAAGTTGGAGTAACCAATTTGAAGGTCTCAAGGAGTACTATCAGATTCCAGGACCTGTTTTACTGCAGAATCAAAGGTTGATTTTTTATAAATTTAATTATTTTCGAATTATTTTCATGAAAAATATGAATTTTTGTTCGGATGATTGTTTGTATGATTTGATGATTGCATGTTGTAGAGCTTGTTTTCCTGATGATTTTGGTATATTATACGTCTGATTTGGAGTCCAATAACATGTTCAAATTTGAGTTTGATTTTCGAATTTCAAAATTAGGGTTTATAACCCGTATGAATGTTCTTAATTGAAATTTGGGGGTTTCTTATTCTGGAATAGATTGATGTTGTGATATAGTGGATTGTGTTCTCTGTAAAATTTGCGATCCAGTCGTATAAGTTTCATGAATCAACGAGGTCTGTAGAGAAGGGAGTTGTGTTTTGAATATTTCCGAAGTTCGCCGGAAACTGGCAAACTACACGGCCAAATTCCGGCCAACTCAGGGATTGTTAGATCGATTTGATTGCATGGTTATGTTCCTGGTAATCCGTAGATGTGATCTGGAGCTTGTGGCAAGGTGAGGGGGCCGGAATCGTGTTCTCCGGCCACCCCTGTGTTTTCCGGCGACTGGACTGCAAAATTGCAGTTTAGTCCCTGTAGTTTTGTAGATGATGAAGTTTAGTCCCTGAAGTTTCCAGACTTTGCAAAAATTGGATTCCTGTTTTAAAAATGTTTAAAAATCATATTTCCTATTTATTTTTATTATAAAAATCCTGTTTTTAATTTCTGAAAATTCTAAAAATTATTATTTTAATTCCGAAAATTATTTTTAATTCACAAATAAATCTGAATTAATTAGTTAATTAATTTCAGTTAATTTTTAATTGATTAATTAGTCAATTAATTCAAAAATTAATTGATTAATTGATTTAATTAATTATTAATTGATTTTTAATTAATTATTTAATTAGATTTAATTATTTAAAAATGATTTAAAAATTTCGAAAAATAGTTTCGAGCTTTAAAATATTATTCTAAATTATTTTCAAGGCTCGATAATTATTCTAAAATTGTTTCGGAGCCAGAATTGGCCAACCGAACCCTGTTTATTATTCCGAAATTGATCCAACGACCCGTTTTAATTCCGAAAAATGTTTTAAAAATCATTTTAAATACCAGAAAGCCTATTTATGACCCGAAATGTCTTTATAAATGATATGTCATTGATTACGTGATGTATTATGTGTGACTTGTTGATTAACTGTCGGTTTATATATTCGATGATTACTGTTTATGGCATAACTTTCAATCCGTTAATCGGATTTGGGTGAAACGAAGGGTAGATAGAAGTATGTGTTGAACAGAATCGTATGAGTGGAATATTGATAGATACTTATGATGCCTAGCAGAGTAAGCAAGGCGTAAAAAAGAGAAGCAGGTGATCAGAAAATAGAATTGACATGTAGAAAATACAGCAAATGAGCAGAGATTAGAAGCGAGGCATAGGAGAAAAAGATGAATGGTGGTTTAATAGAGTCGTAGACACGTACAAGTGAGGTTGGAATCACTTATGATAAGGCAAGTACTTTTAAATCTTTCTCCAGATTTATTGCAAATATTTCTAAATTCTCTTGTGACCTATTGTTAATATTCAAAATAGCTCTGTTTTATATTGGAAATACTTTGAATCCTCCAGCCTTGAACCTGAGCCACATCATTTGATCTTTGAGCCATAAGCCTTATTCTTTGTGAACCATTTCTTGTGGATTTACCAAATATTAAACCACACAAATACGATACTACTCCACAAATATATATCCATCATATACCAAACACTGGAACAAAATTATTTATATATACAAAAACTTTTATACTTAACCATACCTTGTGATATCAAAGCACTAAAACTTTGGAAAAACACTATTTATCTAATACCCGATTATCCTACCGGCTGGAGGCCACTTCTTTTATGTATTTTGACATACCCTTTTTGGTAACTATGAACTTTTACCATGCTCTTTTACAAATGTTTTATGGTTATTGATTATGATCTCGTTTTATTGAACTCTATTGTTTATCATATTGAAATGCTTTAGAATTGGATAGTTTTCTTTGTATGGACCAGATTCGTGGTCAGACCATATCGATGGTCAAGTTAGGCCAATATGTGCCTTGGATCCAGTAGTTAGAGCAGTGCTGTGTGCTTTGCTCGGGGTTAGTGCGTGACTGATCAACAGCCTAACCTTGGTTTAAAAACTTAAAATGAATAATCCAATTCTATTGGTTGTTTAACAAGAAACTTGATTCCTTTGAATCATCTCATTTATTATTGTCTAACCTCAGTTATTGATAATATGACTTGCTGAGCTAGTTAGCTCACTCTTGCGAATTTTTTTATATATTCTACAGTTAAGAATGATACGGTTGATAGCAAGGTTTCCTAGTTCAATGTTCGAGCTAGGATTCCAGATTATGATTGATCGAGCTAGCAGGAGCTTATGGCAGTAGTGAGATAGCAAGGTTGTAAGAATGATTTTATTATCAATTGTAAGTTAAATTAGTTGGGATTTGGTACGATGTAATAATTAAGGTTGTGGCTTGTTTTCATACTTTAACCTGTTGCGATCCGTGGTTTTGTGAAGCAGGGTCATTATAAATAATATTTCTTATACAGGTTGATATATTGTGTTTGTGTTGTGGACCCCAAACTTCTGACCCGGGTTTGGAGGGCGCCACAAATAACATCACATTTTAAGAAGCACAATTCTTAATTAATTTCTTAACTTAACTACAATTAAGGTTTACTAACAAAATATCAATCCGAATGATCAAGAACTTCCAAAATTTTCAAGAGTAATCTACATGCATGCATGACTTCGAGTCTTACAAACCAAAACAACATGCTTTCCAAATAAATTTTCATTTTAATTCAATATGCAAGCCTATCATGGATTATATCTAAATAACCACCTAGCATGCAAAGGTTTTTACCAAGATTTCACTAAGATTTTCATGTTATCATCACAAAAACACACAAAATAAAACAAGGCAACCAAAATACCATCCATTCGGCTCCTATCAAGTCATGGCCGAATGGATTAGGGTGAAAACAATATTTGCATGAGTGTAGCATACTCATGTCTAGCCATTCTCAACCCTTTGATACTATAACTCATGGTGAAAACCTTGAATTCACAAGAATCAAGGATATTCACTTGGAGTTTAACAAAAACACCACCATGCAAGGTCAACACATAAGTTTTCTACTCTAAACTCTTTAAGATATACAAGAACAACATGTAAGGAGTAAGATTACTTGATTATAAGATGATTATTTGAGTGAAGAAATGAAGAAAGAAGGGGATGGGGCTCGGTTTTTGGAATTTCCGAGTGGGGAGGGGGAGAAAGCCGAGAGGGAGGGGGAGGAAGAAGAGGAGAGTGAAGTGGTGGGGTGAAGTGAAGTGGTGATCACTTCCTTGATTTGTTTTTATGTCTTGATTTGACTATAATGTGAGTGGGTTTGAGAAATGACAAGGGTATCCTTCTAGCTAGAGTTAGGCTATATTGCATGCAAGGTCAAGGAGGTAATTTGGCTAATAATTCATGAGTTAGTGGGTTTGGAAATGTCCTCTTTGTCCTTGAAAAGAATGGAAGGGTGGTTTGCATGCAAGGGCTTCCTTGTAATTTGTTAATTATCACAACTAAAATTTATAAAGATTTATTTTTATAAAATAAAATACAAGTTCAAAAATTATAAAATTTATACCATAAAATAACTTGGATTTTTAGAAATTTTATAAAACCACTTTTGAAATTTGTGAACAAAATAACTTTTTAAAAGAAATTTATTCAAGGTTTAGAATATTCCTTATAAATCAAAAATAAAAGAAATAAATAAACTTTTGCTTTGAAAAATCATATACCCCATAAAGCAAATTTAGGATGCAAAAATTTTCATTGACACAAGCATACAATAATTGAATATATTGGCATTCAGCTTTAAAATTGCACCAAATTCACAAATAATATTACACGAAAATGCCGGTTGTAACATTAGCCTTATATTATAGATTAAACACGAGGCATGCATTGTGTCATCCTTGATTAACGTTTAATCCTTCTTTCCTTGACCAATGATTAAACTATTAAACAAATCAGTATTTGAGCACGTTCATGCATTTTATAGTCTTCTCAATCAAGAGGTCAATAATATCACTCTTTTAATAAAGGAGGGCTAAATCCCATCTAGATCATTCATATTTCTCATACGATTCATAATATACCCAATGTCTACTTTTATTATTACCCGGTCAAGGATAACTTTCAATAATATCAAAATATATTAATTCTCGTATAGAAATATAATGATTTCAGGTCAAAGGACCAATACATGATTATCACTGTGAGATTAAATTATGAACTTTAAACATGTAGTATCTCACAACAGGTCGATCCAGCACTATGTATTTAATACATGTGCCTGTGTTTTGACTTTAGTATCACCATACCTATGATCAATGAGATGTGATCATCAGTCGACAAACACACTAGTCTCAATGTATTTATTATCGTCCCTTAACAATAATACTTGACTAGGGACCTTTAGGAATATCAATACTATTCTCATAATCTCATTTCTAAATCACGTACTTAGAGATACAGATTTACATATCATATTCCAAGGACATTTATTAATCTACCATTTTATCACAGAAAATAAAGATATAATAAATTACTAAAGAATAATCCTTAGAATCATAATTAATAATCTAAATATTTCATAATATAAATATAATAATGTTGTCTCTAAGGCACAAACATTAACAATCTCTCACTTGCACTAGAGCCAATCACCCATGTATCTAATACCCATGGAACTAGTATGACCTTCGTGCTTTTGCTGCTTCAAAACCTTAGTCAGTGGGTCTACAACATTATCATCAGTATGCACTTTACATATATATATATATATATCTCCTATTTCATTAATCTCTCGATAAAGGTGATATCTCCTAAGTATATGATTTGCCTGAGAATGGGACCTTGGTTCTTTAGCCTGTGCGATAGCTTCATTATTATCACAGTAAAGATCAACTGGATTTGTGATCGATGGAACCACACCTAGTCCCATTATGAATTTCCGTATCCAAACAGCCTCCTTGGCTACTTCACTAGCAGCAATATACTCAGCTTCCATTATAGAATCAGCTACTGTCTCTTGCTTTGAACTCTTCCAGCTTACAACACCTCAATTAAGGAAATACACAAAACCTAACTGAGATACTGAATCGTCTCTGTCTGTCTGGAAGTTGGTGTCAGTGTAACCCTTTACAACCAGCTTCTCATCTCCTCCATACACCAAGAATGAATCTTTAGTCCTCTTCAAGTACTTAAGAATATTCTTGACAGCTGTCCAGTGACCCTCACCTGGATTAGACTGGTATCTGCTCATCATGCTCAAGGCATACAAAACTTCAGGACTGAGTACATATCATCACATACATTATAGATCCAATTGCCGAAACATATGGAACTTTGCTCATATGACCCTTATCATGTAATGGTTTAGGACAGTTGTCTTTTGAGATCAATATCCCATGAGACATTGGAACATATCCTCATTTTGCCTCTTGAATTACAGTACAATGCAATACTTTATCAATGTACGTACTGTGACTTAGGCCAATTAATTTTCTTGATCTATCTCTATAGATCTTGATCCCTAATATATAGGTGGCATCGCCTAAGTCCTTCATCGAGAAACTATTTCCCAACCAAGTCTTAACAGCCTGTAGAGAAGGTATGTCATTCCCTATTAGTAATATGTCATCTACATATAGTACTGAAAATGCCACATGGCTCCCACTAACCTTCTCGTAAAACATAATTCATCTTCTTTTTAAATGAAGCCAAATTCTTTGACCATTTCATCAAAATGACGATTCCATCTCCTTGAGGCTTGTTTCAATCCATAAATAGATCAAAGCAGCTTAGAGACCATCTTAATAAACTTGGGATTGACTAAAACCCTCAGGTTGTATCATGTATACATCCTCTTCAAGGCTCCCATTTAAGAAAGCAGTTTTGACATCCATTTGCCAAATCTCATAGTCGTAGTAAGCAGCTATTGCTAGCAAAATCCTGATGGACTTGACCATAGCAACTGGTGAAAAGGTCTCATCATAGTCTATACCATGAATTTGTTTGAAACCTTTTTCCAGTAGTCGCGCTTTTATAGGTCTGTACTTTACCTTCCATGTCAGTTTTCTTCTTGAAAACTCACTTGCACCCTATAGGTTTTACCCCTTCAGGTGGATCAACTAAAGTCCATACTTTATTTTGATACATGGATTCCATTTCGGATTTCATGGCCTCTAGCCATCTCTCGAAGTCTGGACTGTTCATAGCTTCTTGGTAGGTAAGAGGCTCATCATTATTTATGAGCATTACATCATCATCTTGAGTCAAGAGAAATCCATAATATCTCTCCAGCTCATGACGAGCCCTACTAGATCTATGAACAACCTGTGTTTCTCAAGCAGAAACATCTTGATGTACTTCCTGCCCACTTTCCAACTCTGGTTCAATATTATTTTGTACAACTTGATCTTCATCGAGATCTATAGTCCTCCCACTAATTTTCTTGGCAAGTAACTCTCTTTCAAGAAATACAGCGGTTCGCGCAACAAATACTTTGTTCTCGGTAGGATTATAGAAACTATACCCTTTAGTTTCTTCAGGATATCCCACATAATAACATTTATCCGATTTTGGTCCCTGCTTGTCAGACACCAAGCATTTCACAAACGCTTCGCATCCCCATACTTTCATAAAAGACATGTTGTGACATTTCTCAGTCCATATCTCATATGGAGTCTTTTAAACCGATTTAGTTGGAACTCGGTTTAGTGTATATATAGCCGTTTCTAGAGCATAACCCCAGAAACTTATTGGAAGATCTGCTAGACTCATCATCAATCGCACCATGTCCAACAAGGTACGATTTCTCCTCTCAGAAACTCCATTCCATTAAGGCATTCCAGGAGGAGTAAGTTGCAATACGATACCACACTCCTTCAAGAAATCTTTAAACTCAAGGCTTAAGTATTCTCATCCACGATATGATCGTAGAACTTTTATATTTTCCCCTGTTTGCTTTTCCACTTCGGCCTTGTATTCTGTGAACTTTTCAAAAGAATCGAATTTGTTCTTTAAAAGATACACATATCCATATCTACTGAAATCGTCAGTACATGTAATGAAGTAGTAAACGCCACCTCTAGCCATCGTACGCATTGGACCACATGCATCACTATGTATAAGTCCTAATCATTCGATGGCCCTTTCACCTTGTCAGGTAAAAGGAGCTTTTGCCTTTTGCCAATGAGACAATATTTGTATTCTTCGTATAATTCAAATCAAACTTATCCAAGTAACCATCCTTATGTAATTTGGAAATGTATTTCTCATTTATGTGACCTAGACGACAATGCCAAAGGTATGTTTGATTTGAGTCTTTCATCTTAATACATTTATTATCATTATTTATGTTATAGATAGGAGTATCTAAATCAAGAACATATAAACCATTAAACAAATGTGCAACCCCATAGGTAACATTATTGAATGAAAGAGAACAACTATTGTTCTGAATCAAAAATGAAAAACTTTTCTTGTCCAAACAAGAAACCAAAATAATGTTTCTACAAATTGCAGGAACGTAAAAACAGTTATCTAGTTCTAAAACAAACCCAGTGGGCAACAATAAATGACAAGTCCTTACAGCTAAAGCAGCAACCTTTGCTCCATTGCCAACTCATAGGTCGACTTCTCCCTTCGTCAATATCCTTACTTCCCTGCAGTTCCTGCATATTTATACAAATATGAGAACCACATCACGTATCTAATACCCAAGATGTAGAAGTAGACATGTTGAATTCTATAACATAAATACCTGAATCAGAAGTAGCAATAACAACCTTCTTCTTCTTCAGATCCTCCAAATAAGCATGATAGTTCCTCTTCCAATGACCTGGTTTCTTGCAATAGTGATAATCACCAACCTTTAGAACACCATTTTTAGGCTTCAAAGCGTTGGTCGGAAAAGGTTTCGAATTGACATTAGATTTAGATCCCATCTTCCTCTTGCCTTTCTATTTACCCTTTCCTTTGGACTTTCCCTTATTCACCATCAACATGAGAGCAGGGGACGCATTTTGAATGTTGGTCTCAACAGTTTTCAACATAGCCAACAATTCGGTGGGGTTCTTATCTATCTCATTCATATTGAAATCATCACAAATTGAGAATAAATGATGTTTAAAGATTGAAAAATAAGATCAATCTGGTGCTCCATAGCAATCGGGGCACCCAACTTGGCAAGGTACTCAATATACCTTATCATCCTTAGAACATGCGATCCAACCGGATTACGTTCTCCCTACTTACATGAATGCAACAATTTGAAAGTATCAAACCTCTCCTGACGAGCCTATCCTTGAAACATACGTTTAAGGTGCTCAATCATATCATAAGAATCCATATTCTCATGTTGTTTCTGAAGTTCAGCACTCATGGTCGCTAATATGAGACATTGAACATCCGTGTAATCATCAATATGTTTCTGATAAACATTATGTTGAGCACGAGATGCTCCTTCAGGGAGAGGTGCAGGGCGAGGGATATCTATTACATAGAGCTTGCGCTCTTGTTTGAGGACAATCCTCAAGTTCCTCTACCAGTCAAGGAAGTTTGTTCCTATCAGCTTGCCATTCTCAAGGACTGATCGCACAGAGAAGTTGTTTGAATTGTTTGCCATTTTGATATCTACAATGTTTAAGTGCATAAGATAAATTAGTCTACAAATGATTATTAAATTATATTCAAGTGATTATTTATATATATTCAAAATATATATCTCCCACTATTTTTATCAAATTAATAGCCCTAACTATTAATTCGGAAAGAATATCTTCTATATACTTTCTAGTGAGCCAAGATCCAAATTTCACAATATTTTAGTTCAGCTTTGGCTTTACTCCTAAAACATGATTCAATAAGGTAGACAACATTTGTCAATTATATCAGCTATATAACTCTTGGATAGTTTAATGGAACAACATGTATTCTTATTTATCCAATAAATCGCACCAAACTTTATGTCTCTAAGTTCACAATCTTATTGGGGTAACTTAGTTAAGTCAAACCCAAAGGTCTAAAAAGTATCATATACTTTAACATGTCAGTCCCACGATAGATGGGAGTACTTCGCTCTAGCAAACCCACTCCTTATCAATCTAGGGGTTAACGCGTTGGACATATTGGAAGACATCTAAATAACTTAATATAAACATTAGGGTTTTATTAGTAATATAACGATCATGATCCTATCATAAAGAGATTTCCAATTTTTCCTTGAATAAAATACTTCAAATCAATACTCGTCAGTGGTTTGATTTCTAGGTAGTAGAGGAGTCACATCGGTCTCGCTTAAAACCCACAGCCTTACAAGTTCAATGAACCCGTTGTTGACAAAATTGCCCTATTTCGGAAATAAAGAAGATTCGTATTTCATTCCGTATTTCATAAACACGAGAATCTCATAATCGTTTGTAAATTTTAAAATCTTGAGTCGTTACAGATTTTATCTTGTTTAGCAGGCATGGCATGGGTGATGTATCTAATACATACATTCATGCATGATTAATCTAATTAAAGCATGCATCATTAGCTATTCTATACATACATTCATATATCAATATGTAAAGTGCGGTATGTAAACGTGTTTGGTTATGTCCTTTTATCCTATGTGATCCTTTCAAGCTAATGAAAGGATCAAGGTCAATCTATGGTGAATAATATAAATACAATTACAATTACAAGTCTTCATTCTTCTTGTCTCGATTGCTGCTTCTCCTCTTGGATCATGCCTCCTTAAAGTACATTACATTAAAACAACCTATACTACTGCACTTACATAAGAAAACTCGAGTTACATTCGAGATAAATGAATTATAAAGAATAAACGACATGCAAGTCGTATTTTGAAACCAAAACCATAAATAAAAACCATTTACTAAAGGGTCTTAAGGCCATAACCATACACCATGATATCACATAAAAAACACTTTTAATCTTAACATGGTATTACATATCATAGCTCAGATTATATAATCGAACACAACATATTTACCAAAATTCAAAAAATTAAAATCAGCTTTCTAAAAACTAAAAATTATTGTTTCGAGGTCTGTGACATCCAATGGCTTCCAGATGCGAACCTGATTTTGTCAGTCTTGCTCAGTGACCCAATTACAGTAAAAAAAACACATATCATTTGCAAAAATCGGACTCTGGACTCAGAGTTTCAATAAATCTGTTCAACTTTTTTCAGAAATTGCATCGTATACAATCTCCATAATTAAAACAAAGTATATCATATATACTCACATAACAATACATACAACCATCACATGATTATAAAATATATCATGAATATCATATATATAGGCATATACATGCACCAAAAATTATATACATGCTCATTTATATCAAAATTGTAAACATACAACCAAATTAAAACATTTTTCTAGTAGCTCTAATACCGTTGTTGGGATTCGTGACACAAATGCAGCAGAAAAATCAAAAATAAATGTAATAACCCCCAAAATTTTGAAATTTTTGTAACCCTTATGAATAGTGTTTTAGCTGAATGAGAAAACTTTTCATGCCACACTATGTAGGGGTTCTGTTATGGATATTCTGAGATTTTATTAGTACTCTATATGGTATATAAGTGTATGTAAAGATCGTCAGAATCCAATACCGAACACTTTGATTTTTCCCGGAAATCCATTAGATACGAAAGAATTGAGTATAAGGTAACAGGATAAAAAGGATTTAAATTAAAGGATTATAAGAGAGGATCATAAAAGGAATATAATATATTGAGAAAGGTTAAGGGAACCTAAGTAATAAGATCCCGGGTATGATCCCTCAAACGATAAACGAAAATGAAAGTTAAGCGAACCGTATAACAGATCAGCGGTCATTAGGCAAACAATTAGAAATTTAATCAAAGGGATTAGAGAGGATGATGTCACCCAGCCAATGAGAAGAGGACAAGGAGGGGAAGATGACATCATAGCATGACATAAGCATGACATGGGAAGGAAGGAGATGTGGTTGAAGTAGAACCCCACAAAGTTAAGGCTAAAAAGGTAATTAACCAAAACAAAAACAAAATTACATCCACCAAGCCAAACAAATCATTTCATCAAAACAAAAGAAATCTATTTCTCTTCAACAAAAGCTTGCTCTCGGCTTTTTATAATTTCAAAGGAAAGAATTTTCAAAATCCAAGATCCAAGCCACCTAAATTGGTAAGATAATTCCCTAGTGTTCCTTATGCATAGATATGGCTATATTATGAGTTTAAGCATCCCATTCATTCTCTATCTTCTCCAATAAATCAATGAAGAAGACAATGAATAGTGATTTCAAGGTTTTTAACTTGATTTTTCTTGCTTTTCCTTTAAGATCCAAGCTTTCCTAAGACTCCTCAAGGCTTCCTAAGGCTTCCTAGCTACTCACACCACTTCAAGGAAGGTATATCATCTCCAAACCCTAGCTTTAATTTGTATATTAGGTTGATTTTGGTTGTTAGAGTAAAGAGTAGCTTGAAACTTGTTTGTTTAAGAGTTTGGGTTGGAATGGTGGAGATTGGAATGTTGAAATCTTATGATTTGATTAAAGAATGTAGTATAGTTTAAATTCAAGTTTTAGGATTAAGTAAATTGATTATAATGAGTTGATTTGGGGCTGTTGTAAAGTAATATGGATGGAGTTTTGATTGGATTGTAAATTGGGGTTGAATTGTGGTTGTTTTGAATTGGTTTAAATTGGGAAATCGCGTAAACATAGCCGTCGTAATGTCCGATTTACTTTAGACTGCTTTTGTTCATAACATTTGGACCCGAGAACTCCCTTCTAGATTATGACCATTGCCATTTTTAGATAGTTCATGTTACGAGCTTCGTTTTGATATGTAGTTCGTTTGATTCGATGTACGGTTTAGGAGAAACGACCGTTTTAAGTAACGGCGTTTCGCGAACGAAACTTTTCCCCTCGCCTTACTTTGAAACATAGGTTAAAGACCAAAAAGGGTTAGTTAGTGTATGAAACAATTATGGTAAGAGTGTTAGGCAGTTGGTAAGACACTTGCGAAGGAATCGCCTTAAAACTCGTAATAGTTAAATTATTAAAAATGGTGGAGCCGAGGGTACTCGAGTGACTTAAGAGAATCAGTAAGCGCAAAACAAGCGTTAGAGTCTAAGTTAGTTAAAATATAGATTTACAAGTGACTTTGGTTTAATTCCAACTTACTTGTTGTTTATAGGTTACCAGACTCGTCCCGAGCCTTTTATCACCCCCAGTCGCTCAGGCAAATTTTCTACCCGTTATACTGTTGTTGTGATGTATACACTTGTATATGCATTATCTTGTAATAGATGCATGATGGTTATATTAGCAAATTCTTGCGATATATTGTAGCATGTGATATGGTACATATGCATGCCTGTTTCGTATTCTTGCCATATATATCTGTTGGTTCAGTTGATAATACCTATGCTAGAGAATAGCGGTAATTTGCATATACCCTTAGTATAGGGACCCAAAGGTGAAAACATTTTCTAAAACCGGGAGTCGAGGATCCCGAGTAGATTATATATATATATATTTTATATATATATATATGGTTATAGTTTTCAAAGCTATTAATCGAATAAGGTTTATTCGATAACTTTATTTTATTAATGAATATTATCTTGAATATTCATTCGAGGACTTATGACTCCTTTATATTATTTATTGAATATTACTTGGATATTCATTTGAGGATGTATGACTCCTTTATTTTATTTAATGAATATTATTTATAATATTCATTCGAGGTATTATGACTCCGCTTATTATTTATTAATATTCTTTATTTATTAAAGAATAATGTTCAATAATTAAACTTACTTTTGATATTTAAATAAAGATATTACTTTCGTATAAGTATATCTTTGATTATTTACTATTCATTTCAAGTATAAGTTTTCCAACTTCTACCTCAATTACTCTTTATGGGAATAATATTTAAATAATAATATTCAGATATTTCTTTATATTGAGACTGATTTACTTTATTAAATCAGCACTATTCCAAACACTCTTTAAAGTCTTTTCAAGTCTTTAAAATGAATTTCAAAAGTTAGAGCGGATCCCAAAACTCATTTTTATATTTAAGATCTTCCTTTTAAAAAGGGGATTTAAATACTCGCTCAAAACCGGAGGGATCCGGCTCTGTGGTGTATTTTATATTCGCAACAAGGTTGCTGTCTTGATAAAAGAGTTTTTGATTACTTACCCAACACTCGGGAAGTAAAATTCTTGGAACAAGTTAATCCATTAACAGGCATCGCCTGGGAAATATCGGTGAGTTTTCCTTTCCAACTAGATACGACTTCTTGGTGGAGCCGTATCAACAAGTTTCTACTTGGGGAAAGTGGGGACGAGCTTTACATTTCAGAGTCATGGATTTTATATGAACTAGGAGTGGCGTAAGTGGTCGAGTAGCGCCGGCCCAGCCTTATTATATTGGCCCAAATGGCCTGGAAGTTCCGCTAAGGCGGTCCATTCCTTAGGAGTTCAGTGTTCGGTTGACAAGTAAATCCGACAAGTTCTCCTCTACATGTAGAAAATGGTGGGGTTGTACTACTACGACTGATCATCGTAAGTGGTCTTCCTGGCGTGACAAACTCCGGTAATGAGTTCATCATCCATTTGGATAATTCTGCAACACTACCCGTAGCATTTCGATCGAAAGGCTACTAATGGGTGGTTGCCGAAGCATTGACAGGGTCAAACAGTTTTATTGGTGTATCCATTGAATGAAGTATCTCGTAACTTCATTTCTTTTCAAAATATTTCAATGATCAAATATTTTCAAGTTTTATTTGTGGTCTCATCTATGGGATGACCTCTTGATCTTATTATACTTGGAACAGTAGTAGTTCTAGTAGATTCTAAAATGGTAAAGTGTAGCGAAGTAATTGGTAACTTCATCTTCTTTTAAAACTTATACCCAGTAAGTAATTACCTTACACATGATAAAAGATTCTAGTAAGTATCCATTTAGATACTTGTATTATTGTTATCACTATATATTATCTTGCGAGCTGTAAGGCTCACTCTTGCTTTATTTCTTCATCACACAACAACAGTTAGGAAAGATGGCCAGACTCCAGCAGACCCAGCGCAAGCGCGTGGGAAGCGTCCCTCGTCTTCCCGTTGATGTTGTAGCTGCTATAGCTGCAGAGGTAGATCTATTGATAGATCAGGCATTCTACTTTTGAGAATCAATTATGTATAATTATAACTTGTGGCAGATAATGGCAATTAACTGTAAATTTATCAAGTAATCATTTTGGGTTGTAATAACTTTTAATTGTGGATTCAAGGACTTGTACTTATTTTAATTTCATCTCTGAGACTATAACGGGTTGTGGTGTGTGTTAGTGTGGGGTCACAGCATAAGGTTATTTATTATTAATTAAGTGAAGTGATATTGTGGAAAGAAAGACCGTGTCGACCCGGATCCCTGACCCCGGATCTGGGGGTGTTACAGAAATGGTATCAGAGCTAAGCGTTATAAACCTCAGAGATGATGCGACGATATAAGAACAAACTCACAAAGATAATAAGAACTCTTGCCAAGTTCATGGTCGGACTACTTAAAGTAGTGCTGACAGTTAAAACCCTTACGGGAACCCTTATAAGTATCATGATAGTAGCTTAGCTCGTTTAATGTGTAGGCGCCTGAGATAGAGGACCCTGAGATGTTCGAGCGTGAGCATGATGAGGCACTGCTAGATGTTGAGGATCGGGAGGAGCCTGAGATGGAGGAGGATGAGGAGGACCCCTCAGAGGAGTCAGAGACGGAGGTCATTGCTATTTCAGATGAGGAGGACCCCTCAGAGGAGTCAGAGACAGAGATCATTGCTATTCCAGATGAGGAGGACCCGGATGAGGTCCCAGTAGCTGAGGAGCGTGTCGGACCTATGGTAGTGTATGCTGGTACCCCTTTACCCACACTTCCGGTGGTCAGAGCTCCTACCCCTCCACCACTATCTTGGATCCCTTATGATGACAGCTCAGAGACCCATACTTCCGAGCCTAGGCAGACTGAGGAGGCACCCCCAGCGGCTCCGGATTCACCACCTCTTGACCCTGCCCACAGGCAGTCTTCATTAGCCCACGGCTATGTTCAGGATGTACTGAGGACCCGAGTGGCTGTTGCCGAGGCCCGACTGGATGAGGCCAGGAGGGAGTTGGATACGGAGAGGGCAGGTAGGCGTACCCGAGCTTATGAGACTAGGGCTTCTATACCCCGATCCTTGAGGAGGGAGCTTACGGGGATAGAGCTCACGTCCCGAGCGAGGCTCAGATCGCTCCAGGGGGACAGGCATGGTTGGATCTCCAGGCAGCAGGCCGACTATATCTTCCGTCGTGCGATGGAAAGGGTATGGGAGCTGACCCGCTCCAGTGTGTGATTCAGGATTGACGATGGAATAGTCTAGTTGTCTAGTTAGCCGAGGCCTTAGTAAGAGCCAATTTTCCGGGATAGTTGACTTGTATATAGCATCCCTTTTTCTGACTAGACAGATAGACTCTTGTGTATCATTTTGGGACAGATGGCTGTAACACTGTTGTACTTTTGACCAGATCAAACTATGTATTTCTCGCATTATGTATATATTTGTTTCCTTTCAGTTTAGTTCCTTAGTGACGAGATCACTGTTTTTATCATTATTATTACTGCACTTCGTATTAGAACTGTCATAAAATAATAAAATTGCGAGATACATTCTCCCCATTATAAAATTGTGCAAGAAACAATGTTGTGTTTGCTTGTGACCTAACGTTGAATTTCCTAATAATTTTTTTATTATCAATATCATGCCGCCAAGAAAGTTTGGAACTAGGGCGAACCCTGGATCTGAGGACCAGGGAAGCCATAACCAGGATGATAGGAACCAGGAACACAGTGAAGAGGAAGACAAGGATTATGTGGAACAGGATGACTCACTGTATGAAGAGGATGAGGAAACATATGATGTTGAGGGATTTGAGATAGAGGCTGAAGAAGGAGAAACTGAGGTTGAGCAACCAGTACCAAACCCAGGCATGGATCCCATGGGCCAGTTCATGCAACTCCTAAGGCAGAACTTGGAACGTCAACCCAACCCACCCCCTCAAGGAAATAACAATGATGTGGCAAACTCTTTCAGGGCTTTTAAGTCCCTTAAGCCCCCTGAGTTCCACGGATCAGCCGACCCAGTTGAGGCAAGGGCATGGTTAAAGGAAATGGAGAAATCCTTTGAGATTCTGAGTATCGATGAGGCACAAAAGACTGTATTTGCTACCTACCTTCTGAAAGGAGAGGCTAACTACTGGTGGGAGGCCAAGAAAAACATGGAGACAGATGCTATTATAACATGGGAGAGATTCAGTCAGTTGTTTCTGGGAAAGTATTTCCCGAGGTTTATGGAAAACCAGATGGAGCTCAAGTTCTTGGAGCTAAAGCAGAATAACTTGTCTGTAGCAGAGTATGAAGCGAAATTTACTGAGTTATCAAGGTTTGTGCCGGAGTTTGTGAGCACCGAGGAAAAGAAAGCTAAGAGGTTTCAGCAGGGACTGAAACCGTGGATTCAGAATAGGGTGGCAATCCTTGAGCTTACGGATTATGCCACTCTGGTGCAAAAGGCAACGATTGTAGAAGCCAGAAGTGAACAGATGCAGAAGGAAAGGGAGAAGAAGGGAATAAAGAGGAAAAGTATGAGCATGGGTGGAGGTTCCACAGGAAGGAGCTTCCCAACTAGATTTAATCGAGGAGCAGTGTCCCTACCGGGAAAGAACACTGGGTTTAAGCGGCCAATGAGCGTGAGTGTGAGCCAGAGCGGCCAGAAGTCAAGAATGTCCTATTCCAACCAGTCTCGACCCCCATTGCCAGCCTGTAACACTTGTGGAAGGATGCACACTGGGGAGTGTAAAGGAAAGCCAGTAACCTGCTTTAAGTGCGGTCGGGAAGGTCACTATTCTCACAAATGCCCTTCATCAGCCCCTGCCGTCATTCCAACCACCACTTATCATCAGTGTGGACGCCCGGGTCATTGGAAGAGGGAATGCCCAATGAACAAACCAGCAGCTTCAGGAGCCAGCAGGGCTGCCTCCAATAAGCCACCTACTGCGAGGACTTTCAACATGACAGTCCATGATGCTATGAAAGACTCAAATGTGATAGCAGGTACCCTTTCTCTAAATTCAGTCAGTGCAAACATTTTATTTGATTCGGAAGCAACTAAATCTTTTATATCAAGGGACTTTGCGCGTAAATTAAGACTTAAAGCTGAACCCTTAATAGAACCCTTACAAGTAGAAATAGCCAATCATGAAATTATTCCTGTTAACCAGATTCACCCAGCCTGTGAGATAGGCATAGGGGAACAATCTTTTAGTGTTGATCTGATCCCTTTTAAATTAGGGGAGTTTGATGTAATTTTAGGAATGGACTGGCTATCTAGCAATGATGCTCAGATAGACTGTAAAGGGAAGAAAGTTAAGTTAAATATCCCAGGGAAGAAAGAAGTTATATTTAGAGGAAAGAGGCAGACGCATAAATTTTTGACTATGGCCCAGGCCAGAAGGATTCTACGAAAAGGAAATGAGGCCTACCTAGCCTATGTGGTGGACACGCAGAAGGAGGTGCCCAACTTACAAGATATTCCAGTAGTCAACAAATTTGAAGATGTATTCCCACAAGACCTTCCGGGATTACCACCCGATAGAGTGATTGAATTTTCCATTGAGTTGGTCCCAGGGACGGCGCCAGTTTCAAAAGCACCTTACCGGTTAGCCCCGTTAGAAATGAAGGAATTAGCTATCCAATTGCAGGAACTCTTGGATAAGGGTATGATAAGACCCAGTGTGTCTCCGTGGGGAGCACCGATTTTATTTGTTAAGAAGAAAGATGGGAGCATGAGGCTGTGCATCGACTATCGAGAGTTAAACAAGCTAACCATAAAGAACAGGTACCCATTACCTAGAATAGACGATCTGTTCGACCAGCTAAAGGATGCTGTTTATTTTCCAAGATTGACCTGAGAACTGGATATCACCAACTAAAGATTAAACCCGAAGATATTTCCAAGACAGCGTTCCGTACCAGGTATGGGCATTATGAGTTCTTGGTAATGTCCTTTGGATTAACCAACTCCCCAGCAGCTTTCATGGATTTAATGAATAGAGTATTTAAGAAGTACTTGGACAAGTGTATGATAGTTTTTATCGATGATATTTTGATCTACTCCAGAACTGAGGAAGAACATGCAGAGTATTTGAGGATAGCTCTAGGAATACTCAGAGAGGAGCAGTTGTATGCCAAATTCTCGAAGTGTGAATTCTGGCGGAATGAAGTACAGTTTTTAGGACATGTGATCAATAAAGAAGGAGTATTGGTCGACCCCTCCAAGATAGAGGCGGTCTCAAATTGGGAAAGGCCAACCACACCCACAGAGGTAAGGAGTTTCATAGGATTGGCCGGCTACTATCATAAATTTGTACAGGACTTTGCGAAGATCGCAGCCCCTTTGACACGACTTACTCGTAAGACAGAGAAGTTTGAATGGACGGAGAAATGCGAGAACAGTTTTCAAGAATTAAAAAAAAGGTTGGTAACGGCCCCGGTGTTGGCATTGCCGGACGGAAAAGGAGATTTTGTGATATATAGTGACGCGTCGCACAAAGGATTAGGGTGTGTGCTTATGCAGCACGGTAAAGTGATTGCGTATGCATCGAGACAACTGAAGGAATACGAGATTAGATATCCTACTCATGACCTTGAGCTCGCGGCAATAGTATTTGCCTTAAAAATTTGGAGGCACTACTTGTATGGAGAGAAGTGCAAGATTTCACAGACCATAAGAGCCTCAAGTACATATTTACGCAGAAAGAGCTCAACATGCGCCAGAGGAGATGGTTAGAACTAATCAAGGACTATGATTGTGAGATTCTCTATCATCCGGGGAAAGCCAATGTGGTGGCTGACGCCCTTAGTAGAAAGGAAAGACTCAGAATGATAACGACTTCGGAAGAATTGATAAGGGATTTTGAGAGAATGGAAATAGAAGTAAAGGTAACCGGAACCGGAACTGAAAAGCTTTTTGAGATCTCAATGCAGCCAGAGTTATTGGAAAAGATCCGATTGTGCCAAGAGAAAATAATGAATGAAGGCAGAAAGTCAATGACTGGAGAGGAGATCCATACTGAGAAAGATGATAAAGGGATAATGAGGTACTCCTACCGGATTTGGGTTCCGAACGTTCAAGAGCTTAAAGATGAGATTTTGGATGAAAGCCATTGTTCAAGGTATTCCATTCACCCGGGAAATACCAAGATGTATAGGGATTTGAAGGAATATTACTGGTGGCCCAACATGAAGAGGGATGTAGCAGAATGGGTAAACAAATGTTTGGCTTGCCAAAGAGTAAAGGCAGAGCACCAGAGACCCAGTGGACTTTTACGACCCCTGGAGATTCCCGAGTGGAAATGGGAACAGATAGCGATGGATTTTGTTGTAGGCTTGCCAAGGACGAAAGCCAATCATGACGCCATATGGGTAATTATAGACCGACTGACAAAGTCAGCCCATTTCATTCCTATCAATGAGAGATACACAGTCGATAGACTGGTGGACATTTACCTTAAGGAAATAGTGACGCGACATGGAGTCCCATCGTCCATTGTCTCAGACCGAGACCCCAGGTTCAACTCCAGATTTTGGAGGAGCTTTCAAGAATGTGCGGGGACCAAGTTAAATATGAGTACCGCGTACCATCCCCAGACGGATGGGCAGAGTGAAAGGACCATCCAGACACTAGAGGATATGTTGAGAGTCTGTGCAATAGACCTTAAAGGAAGTTGGGATGACCACTTGCCGTTGATCGAGTTTTCTTATAACAATAGCTTTCATGCTAGCATCGGAATGCTGCCTTATGAGGCCCTGTACGGAAGAAGGTGTCGATCTCCCTAATACTGGGATGAAGTAGGAGAGCGGAAGATGCTCGGACCTGATGTGGTCCAAAGAACCAAAGACATAGTGGATCTTATCAGAGGACGGCTTGTAGCAGCCCAAGACAGATAGAAGAAATATGCAGACCTAGCCCGAAAGGACAAGGAATATGAAGTCGGGGACTTAGTACTGCTAAAGGTATCCCCTTGGAAGGGATTAATGAGGTTCAGAAAGAAAGGAAAACTAAGCCCAAGGTATATTGGACCTTTTGAGATATTAAGACAGCTTGGAAAGTTAGCTTACGAGCTAACCTTACCCCATAACTTGCAACAAGTTCATAATGTGTTCCATGTGTCAATGCTAAGGAAGTATCATCGGGATGCCAGACACATAGTGGAGTACGAGCAGGTGGATATGCAACCAGATCTGACTTACGTGGAGAAGCCAGTAAGGATTATAGATAAGAAGGAGCAGGTGCTTCGGAACAAAGTGATCAAGCTAGTCAGAGTACTATGGCAGAATCATAATGTAGAAGAATCAACTTGGGAACTAGAGAGCGCAATGCTAGAAAAGTACCCCCATTTATTTTCTATTTGATTCCGGGACGGAATCCTTTTAAGGAGGGGAGACTGTAATAACCCCCAAAATTTTGAACTTTTTGTAACCCTTATGAATAGTGTTTTAGCTGAATGAGAAAACTTTTCATGCCACACTATGTAGGGGTTCTGTTATGGATATTCTGAGATTTTATTAGTACTCTATATGGTATATAAGTGTATGTAAAGATCGTCAGAATCCAATACCGAACACTTTGATTTTTCCCGGAAATCCATTAGATACGGAAAGAATTGAGTATAAGGTAACAGGATAAAAAGGATTTAAATTAAAGGATTATAAGAGAGGATCATAAAAGGAATATAATATATTGATAAAGGTTAAGGGAACCTAAGTAATAAGATCCCGGGTATGATCGCTCAAACGATAAACGAAAACGAAAGTTAAGCGAACCGTATAACAGATCAGCGATCATTAGGCAAACAATTAGGAAGTTAATCAAAGGGATTAGAGAGGATGATGTCACCCAACCAATGAGAAGAGGACAAGGAGGGGAAGATGACATCATAGCATGACATAAGCATGACATGGGAAGGAAGGAGATGTGGTTGAAGTAGAACCACACAAAGTTAAGGCTAAAAAGGTAATTAACCAAAACAAAAACAAAATTACATCCACCAAACCAAACAAATCATTTCATCAAAACAAAAGAAATCTATTTCTCTTCAACAAAAGCTTGTTCTCGGCTTTTTACAATTTCAAAGGAAAGAATTTTCAAAATCCAAGATCCAAGCCTCCTAAATTGGTAAGATAATTCCCTAGTGTTCCTTATGCATAGATATGGCTATATTATGAGTTTAAGCATCCCATTCATTCTCTATCTTCTCCAATAAATCAATGAAGAAGACAATGAATAGTGATTTCAAGGTTTTTAACTTGATTTTTCTTGCTTTTCCTTTAAGATCCAAGCTTTCCTAAGACTCCTCAAGGCTTCCTAAGGCTTCCTAGCTACTCACACCACTTCAAGGAAGGTATATCATCTCCAAACCCTAGCTTTAATTTGTATATTAGGTTGATTTTGGTTGTTAGAGTAAAGAGTAGCTTGAAACTTGTTTGTTTAAGAGTTTGGGTTGGAATGGTGGAGATTGGAATGTTGAAATCTTATGATTTGATTAAAGAATGTAATATAGTTTAAAATTCAAGTTTTAGGATTAAGTAAATTGATTATAATGAGTTGATTTGGGGCTGTTGTAAAGTAATATGGATGGAGTTTTGATTGGATTGTGAATTGGGGTTGAATTGTGGTTGTTTTGAATTGGTTTAAATTGGAAAATCGCGTAAACATAGCCGTCGTAATGTCCGATTTAATTTAGACTGCTTTTGTTCATAACATTTGGACCCGAGAACTCCCTGCTAGGTTATGACCATTTCCATGTTTAGATAGTTCATGTTACGAGCTTCGTTTTGATATGTAGTTCGTTTGATTCCGATGTACGGTTTAGGAGAAACGACCGTTTTAAGTAACGGCATTTCGCGAACGAAACTTTTCCCCTCGCCTTACTTTGAAACATAGGTTAAAGACCAAAAAGGGTTAGTTAGTGTATGAAACAATTATGGTAAGAGTGTTAGGCAGTTGGTAAGACACTCGCGAAGGAATCGCCTTAAAACTCGTAATGGTTAAATTATTAAAAATGGTGGAGCCGAGGGTACTCGAGTGACTTAAGAGAACCAGTAAGCGCAAAACAAGCGTTAGAGTCTAAGTTAGTTAAAGTATAGATTTACAAGTGACTTTGGTTTAATTCCAACTTGTTGTTTATAGGTTACCAGACTCGTCCCGAGCCTTTTATCACCCTCAGTCGCTCAGGCAAGTTTTCTACCCGTTATACTGTTGTTGTGATGTATACACTTGTATATGCATTATCTTGTAATAGATGCATGATGGTTATATTAGGTACATATGCATGCCTGTTTCGTATTCTTGCCATATATATCTGTTGGTTCAGTTGATAATACCTATGCTAGAGAATAGCGGTAATTTGCATATACCCTTAGTATAGGGACCCAAAGGTGAAAACATTTTCTAAAACCGGGAGTCGAGGATCCCGAGTAGATTATATATATATATATATATATATTTTATATATATATATGGTTATAGTTTTCAAAGCTATTAATCGAATAAGGTTTATTCGATAACTTTATTTTATTAATGAATATTATCTTGAATATTCATTCGAGGACTTATGACTCCTTTATATTATTTATTGAATATTACTTGGATATTCATTTGAGGATGTATGACTCCTTTATTTTATTTAATGAATATTATTTATAATATTCATTCGAGGTATTATGACTCCGCTTATTATTTATTAATATTCTTTATTTATTAAAGAATAATGTTCAATAATCAAACTTACTTTTGATATTCAAATAAAGATATTACTTTCGTATAAGTATATCTTTGATTATTTACTATTCATTTCAAGTATAAGTTTTCCAACTTCTACCTCAATTACTCTTTATGGGAATATTATTTAAATAATAATATTCAGATATTTCTTTATATTGAGACTGATTTACTTTATTAAATCAGCATTATTCCAAACACTCTTTAAAGTGTTTTCAACTCTTTAAAATGAATTTCAAAAGTTAGAGCGGATCCCAAAACTCATTTTTATATTTAAGATCTTCCTTTTAAAAAGGGGATTTAAATACTCGCTCAAAACCGGAGGGATCCTGCTCTGTGGTGTATTTTATATTCGCAACAAGGTTGCTGTCTTGATAAAAGAGTTTTTGATTACTTACCCAACACTCGGGAAGTAAAATTCTTGGAACCAGTTAATCCATTAACAGGCATCGCCTGGGAAATATCGGTGAGTTTTCCTTTCCAACTAGATACGACTTCTTGGTGGAGCCGTATCAACAAGTTTCTACTTGGGGAAAGTGGGGACGAGCTTTACGTTTCAGAGTCATGGATTTCATCTGAACTAGGAGTGGCGTAAGTGGTCGAGTAGCGCTGGCCCAGCCTTATTATATTGGCCCAAATGGCCTGGAAGTTCCGCTAAGGCGGTCCATTCCTTAGGAGTTCAGTGTTCGGTTGACAAGTAAATCCGACAGGTTCTCCTGTACATGTAGAAAATGGTGGGGTTGTACTACTACGACTGATCATCGTAAGTGGTCTTCCTGGCGCGACAAACTCCCGTAATGAGTTCATCATCCATTTGGATAATTCTGCAACACTACCCGTAGCATTTCGATCGAAAGGCTACTAATGGGTGGTTGTCGAAGCATTGACAGGGTCAAATAGTTTTATTGGTGTATCCATTGAATGAAGTATCTCGTAACTTCATTCCTTTTCAAAATATTTCAAAGATCAAATATTTTCAAGTTTTATTTGTGGTCTCATCTATGGGATGATCTCTTGATCTTATTATACTTGGAACAGTAGTAGTTCTAGTAGATTCTAAAATGGTATAAGTGTAGCGAAGTAATTGGTAACTTCATCTTCTTTTAAAACTTATACCCAGTAAGTAATTACCTTACACATGATAAAAGATTCTAGTAAGTATCCATTTAGATACTTGTATTATTGTTATCACTATATATTATCTTGCGAGCTGTAAGGCTCACTCTTGCTTTATTTCTTCATCACACAACAACAGTTAGGAAAGATGGCCAGACTCCAGCAGACCTAGCGCAAGCGCGTGGGAAGCGTCCCGCGTCTTCCCGTTGATGTTGTAGCTGCTATAGCTGCAGAGGTAGATCTATTGATAGATCAGGCATTCTACTTTTGAGAATCAATTATGTATAATTATAACTTGTGGCAGATAATGGCAATTAACTGTAAATTTATCAAGTAATCATTTTGGGTTGTAATAACTTTTAATTATGGATTCAAGGACTTGTACTTATTTCAATTTCATCTCTGAGACTATAACGGGTTGTGGTGTGTGTTAGTGTGGGGTCACAGCATAAGGTTATTTATTATTAATTAAGTGAAGTGATATTGTGGAAAGAAAGACCGTGACGACCCGGATCCCTGACCCCGGATCTGGGGGTGTTACAATAAATATTAAAAACAAAACCCCAAACGCAGGATCCATGCGAAATAAGACATTGAATTCGGAGATTAGATGTTTACCTAAATAAAGATTTCCTTCTGATTGTGATGAATGTACAGATCTTGATGAACCAACACAACAGTCCTCCTTTCGAAGATCTTCTCTCCAAGGTATCCACACGAACGCCTGATCGTCCAACGATCACCGGAGCCGGTACTAGCCGATTTGGTTGCCTCTTTTTTCTCTCTCTCTAGCCTCTCTAAGATGTAGAGCTGCTAGGGATTTTCTCAAAAACTGTGATGTATCAACTAAACTCAAAAAATATACATCTTAATGTATATATAGGGAGAGACGATTTGGGCCTAACCCTAATCTTAATGGGCTTCCAAAAGGACCCATTCAGATTTTTGGGTTAATATTATTATTAAATTCGAATTCTAATATATATATATAGTTAATCAAGTCTCACTTAACTAATTTAACAATTAAATTCCAATTAATAATAATAAAATATTTAAATTCATAATTTAAATAACACTCCGTTTTAAACTTTCTTTGTGTGTGACCCTTTAGGTTATTATTACGTTGGCAATAATTTTATTTTCTAATAATAAAATTATAAAAAATGAGTGGCATCTAGTAATACATCATTGCTCCCCAAGTAATAATAATAATTGGTGATTCAATCAAATCTTTCGTGAATAATGTACAATGTAATATAATCCCTTTAGCCTTATATTACAGATCAAACTCGAGGCATGCATTGTGTCATCCTCTATTAACTGTTTAATCCTTCTTTCCTTGATCAATGAGTAAAATATTAAACAAATCAGTATTTGAGCACGACCATGCATTTTATAGTCTTACTCAATCTAGAGGCCAATAATATCAATCCTTTAATAAAGGAGGACTAAATCCCATCTAGATCATTCATATTTCTCATACGATTCATAATATACCCAATGTCTACTTTTATTATTACCCGGTCAAGGATAACTTTCAATACTATCAAAGTATATTAATTCTCGTATAGAAATATAATGATTTCAGGTCAAAGGACCAATACATCATTATCACCGTAAGATTAACTTATGACACTTTAAACATGTATTATATCAGAACGGGTCAATCCAACACCATGTATTTAATACATGTGCATGTGTTTTGACTTTAATATCACCATACCTATGATCAATAAGATGTGATCATCAGTCGTCAAACACACTAGTCTCAACGTATTTATTATCGTCCCTTAACAATAATACTTGACTAGGGACCTTTAGGAATATCAATACTATTCTCATAATCTCATTTTTAAGTCACTTAGAGATACAGATTTACATATCATATTCCAAGGACATTTATTAATCTAACATTTTATCACAAAAAATAAAGATATAATAAATTATTAAAGAATAATCATTAGAATCATAATTAATAATCCAAATGTTTCATAACATAAACATAATAATGTTGTCTCTAGGGCACAAACACTAACACATAGGTTTTCAAGATTCCATATAGAACTTCCAAAGTCATTCGGCTTAAATCTCTTCCTTCTCTTATGGATAATATCTTTTGTTCAAGATGGTCAGGAAGAGCTAGAAAAAACTTTAGGTTAACCTCCTCATCTTCATAATATTTATCATGTAGTTGCAAGTCATTTATCAGTTTTTTGAACCTTTCAAAAACTTCAGTAATTCCTTCTTTTGGTTTAGCCATAAACCCTTCATAGTGAGAAACCAGAATCCTCCTTTGGTTTGACCTAACTTCCTCCGTTCCTTCACATAATATCTCTATTTTCTCCTAGATCTGTTTGGCTGTGTCACAGTTGACAATGTTACTGTACATTACATTGTCAAGTGACTCTATCAAGATCAGCTTCAAGCCACTATCTAGAGAGACTTTTTCTTTCTCAGGCTCAGTATATTCTGAAGGATCTTTAGGAGCATAATGTGCTGGAATGACCATATCTCCATCTGTAGATTCCTCATATCTTACCATGGGGTAAAAGGCCCATTCTTGAGATCTGAATGTATAATGGATTGGCCATCCTTATGAACAGCATCATTTTCTTTTTCCATAATGTGTAGTTAGATCTGTCAAAGGTAGGGATTTTGATGCTGCTTAGTTTTTGTGTATTCATTTTTCCAAGATCTTTAATCTGTTTGCTTTCAGATTTTGCTCTGATACCACTTGTTGGGTAATGAATATAACACAGAGCGGAGGGGGGGGGGTGAATGTGTTTTAAATAATTTTAATGGCTTTTTGAACTGTTATGAATGGTGAACAAAGTAATCTGTATTATAGAGATAATATGCTTTAACAGAATGATTAAAACATGCACAACACACTTATCTTTCAAAACTCACTTAATTTTAAATTAAAATCAAGCTAGTGTTTTGCTACAAATTTCTGGGTTCTTAGTATGTTAAGAACCTAGCTTCTCTCTTGAGAGTTACAAGATATTTCAGATCTATCTGTTACAACTAAAAATAAAGCATCCAGTGTTTACTTTATAGAATAGTAAACACTGGTTTTACACAACATGTAATAGCATGTACTAAACCCTACTTTTGGATAACTAGATCTTTCTATTTTTGGCTTAGTGTATCTTTGTAAATCGTGCAAGTCTGTGCTTTTACTTTGTCAGTTAATCTTGGCCTTTGATCTTGTACTCTTCAAGCTGATTTTATAGACTTTTCAAATCATTGATTGATTTGTTTGTTGATTGATAATCTTGGATATTAAACTGATCTTCATTCTGTGCTTGAGCTTTACATCGAGATCTCCAGTTGGTTATATAGAGAACACGACATCTCGATAAGTATAATGACTTATCGAGATCTCTAGTTACTCTATAGTTGTTTGACTTATCGAAGTCTCTGAGTTCTCTATAAGAGAATTTGGCTTGTCGAGGTCTCTAATCTTCATGTCTTCATTTTGGCTTATCGATATCTCCGAGTTCTCTATGGAAGAAATGACTTGTCGATATCTCAGAGATCTCTAGTGATAATTTGACTTATCGATATCTTTGAGTTCTCTAGTGAAGAAATGACTTGTCGATATCTCAGAGATCTCTAGTGATATTTTGACTTGTCGATATCTCTGAGTTCTCTATTGGAGAAATGACTTGTCGATATCTTCAATCTTCATGTCTTCAATTTGGCTTGTCGATATCTCTAGGACTTCTCTATAAGCTTTCCTTGACTTCTCGATAAGTCATTCTGAAGTTCTCGAATGACTTCTCCATGCCACTTAATTTGTGACTTGTAGATTTCTTGACTTAGAATGTTTTTCCCAAAACAGATTTATTCAACTCCAAGCTTCTTCACACTTTCTCTGAGGCATGATCTTCTTCCAGAGTTTATTCTTAGGCTTGAGACTGTTTACAGAAAAATACTCCAGTCTAATCTATTTACATTTTTACAGACTTAAATGTTACAATACAAAATGCAAACTTGGATTATCATACAACTTACTTAGGGATGTCAATTTGATTTAGTCTTGTTTAGTACTGGTATGTCTTGCACAACAGAACACTAAGCATAATTTGCATATAATTTACGTATATTTTGAGTTTTCGGTTTGTGCATATTTTACTACAAGAAAATAGTCAATCGACATTATCTCGTATATATCGCAATAAAAAATAACGGATGTTAAAGACAGAGACAGTTTACCTCAATTTGATAAAAAAAATTCCCCTTAAAAATTCTTTTATTCTCTTCCCCGATATTTTCTCAATTCTCCTTCGTCTATCACTCACTCTTAAATCTCTTTTATCATCTTTTTTGTTTCTCTCATCACTCCTAAAACACAAACACATCCATATATATTTTTATAATATTACATCGCTTTCTTAATGATAATATGAGTGGCTTGGTATGTCTAAAACATCAATTATTTATCGAGAAACGATGTATTATATTATCTTTCACCTGTGAAAAATATGGACTTTTTACTACACCCACGAAGACATCGGTTTTGAAAATTTTAAACATCAGTTTTGAACCGTTGCCTATTGACCTTTTTCTTGTAGTGTTGTTGAAAAATAAATTATATAGTCTCTAATAATTTAAATAAATTAAACGAAATATGTTAGTGAAAGAAGCTTATTCTCAATCATTTTCTAGCATGTTCAGTGATAGTATGTCATGCCATGTTTACAGCTTCATTATTCTAGACTTTGATGATTCCAATAATGACAATTTTTTTGGTTGTCTGTGATCATCAGTTAAAGATTGTTGATATTAATCATAATTTGTGTAGTTTATATGTATATGGGTGTAAAGTGATAGAAAGTTATCGTGTATGAATAAATAAAATTTCATTCCAACTTAGACGTTCTCGTGTTAACATGTCAATATTATGTTGTTAAATACATGACAACGGTATATGTATGTTTATCGTTTATGCATGATGTATGTATATATTGTGTTCTATTTTAAGGACTAATATTGCGTTATTTAAATCGTTGTTTGGTTTTGTTCGTGAATGATTTCCAATTTTTTTTCATATACTAACATAATAATAACATGTATAATTTTTCCAAGCAAAAATTTCTAAATTCGTTAAAAGTGTCATATATATTAGTTTAAGATTATAATAATTTTATTTTTCTATGAAGGAATTCATACAATAATTTATGTGAATAATTTAATCATTTTTCTTTGAATTATTCAAGAAAGGAATAAATCAAGTCATATAATTGAGTGAATTTACATGTTTTATTCATTTATTATAATTCTAAATATTAAAGTAATTTGTGTGAGCACGTGGGGTTTACCCAGTGCGCACCCGAAGGATAGCGGCTGCTGGTTACCTATGATAAAAAAAATAAAAAAATATTAAAGTAATTTTAAACATTTTATGTTACCTAATCTTTCCAAATCTCCAATTTAAGTATAATTTGGTGATTTTTCATGACAAATAGTTTGATTTAAGTTTTTACAACATGAAATAATTTTGTATCAAATCAAACAATTGTGCGGGGTTAAACATTTCATTCACAAAGTTTTTAACTAAAATATATTTTCAATTATATGAAACAATTACAATTTACCTATTTTCTTTAAAAAGGTATTATCTAAAATCGTTAAATGTCAATATCTTTTTCAAATTAAATTAATCGTTAACATTTTTTTATAATTATAAAAATTTAATTTTTCTTCTTCTAATTTTGAATGAAATAAATAATAATTTTAAACTCCAATGTTTTACAATTTATCATTACAAAAAAAACAAATGCATGTATTTTTAAATTTGATAATATTGCATATTTTTCTAATGGAATGGAATATTGAGAAAAAATTGGTCGAGTACTATGTCCATACTTTTACCCGATCATCCAATAATTTTGACCAAGTCTTGAGTATTTTTAATAACCGGGTCAAATCCTTGACAACTTAGCACAAACAATCTAACAACTTTGATATACAATATGTATTGCCTTGAAATTATAAAGGTTCTTATGCACTAATTCATGTGAATGTAAAATGTTAAGAACAACCAATTTCATTGAAATAATGTCATCATAGAAAGTATAAATAAACGTACTAAATTTGAGAGTAAAAAATGCATTTTAACTCGATAAAACTCTGACACCATTTGTGAAAAATGGTCAAATTTTAAGTATTTTTAAAAATTGAGTGAAATTCCGATGCTAAGTTCAAAATAAGTTTAAATATATTAGTCCAAATAAAAAACAAAAATAGTTATACTTGTTGGTACACTTTATAGCACTTCTACTAGTTAACATATTACAATGGTCTATATATAGAAAATATTTACATCTAATATGTGTATGATTAGTAACATATGTTGTTGAGTGGCTTGGTGGTATAATATAGTATAAAGTAATTGCATGACCTGTCTTCCATTCTTACCAACAATGATCATTTTAATAAATATTATATTTGAGGGCAAATTAGTAATTGAAACTCATGATTAAAATGTCTCACTATTTTTATGTATATGTTGGTGTATTATATAGACATATATAAGGATTTATTTAAGCATGAAGAATTTATAAAAATTACTCCCTTAGTCCCTTCCAATTATTTACATTTCTGGGGAAGTGTCCGACACGCATTTTAAGGTGCATAAAAATTATAGTTATATAACTTATTTTTAAAATTTTCTTTTTCTGAATAAAAGTTGAATGTTTTAATTTTTATTCAAAAAAAAAATTTAAAAAAAAATTACAGAACTATACTTTATATGCACCTTAAAATGCGTGTCGGACACTCTCTAAAAAATGTAAACAATTGAAAGAGACGGAGGGAGTATGATATAAGAAATACATGATTGTTAATAAATAACTAATCCCTCCGACCCGTCCAGTTTGGATAAATCACACATATTAAAGGATTGTTAGTTAATTGTAAAATATTGGCATAATAGCCCGTATGCGAGACACAAGTGGTTTTCTAATAATATATAAAAATTCGGCATATTAAAATTTTGAAATTTCAATTATTTTCTATTAAAAAATAAAGTATATAGTCTGTAATAATTACACATATTTTACTTATATGTGAACACCTTATATTGATATTAAGATCAAATAACTGAGATGTAATTTTTTAATTTTAAATTATTCTAAGATGTAATTTGAATAATTTGTTCTAAATTCTAATCAAGAGTTTGTACGTATAGATAAAAGTCTAAAATTGCAAATCCAATCCAAAAAATATAAAAATTGTTTATTATTACTAAAAAAATTTACACATATAAATATCAAAATTATGTAAAAAAATTTAGTAGCCCCGCCCGACCTGATCCAACTCGATCAACAGGCCTAAACGGACCTAGTTATTTTGAACATAATCCGACCGACCTGGCCTGATTTTTAAATATGCTCGGATCGGCTCAATTTCAATAAATGCAAATTTTTCAATGCCTGTCCCGATCCGATTTTTATGGATCTTTACATACAACCCTCGTTTATTAGAGTTCTAAAAATCTCCGATTTAATTAATAATTTTATGATTAATCCTCTCTAGACTACTCTATTTATTTGAATTTTGAAATTTGATTAGTATATATATATATAGGGGAATGATCAAATACAAACTAAAATTAAAATAGAAACTAGGAACGAATCTAAGCCATTAGATCTACCTAATCTAATGGTCCTCCCTAATACACCCCACCCAACTACTCTGCACCCTCCCACACCCAATTTCAGCTTTTCCCTGTCCGTTTTTAATTTAATTTTTCCCGTCAAATCGTAAGTTTTTTTAAAATCCGATTTCGCTATATTTTTCTACATCTCTCAACGATCGATTTGCATACCATATGTGTTATATTTCGAATTAGTTTTCTTAAATAAAATATTTGGTTTCTAGTTACTATTCTAAATTGATTTCTATTGGAGTAGCCCCTATATATATATATATATATATATTTCTTTGTCGGGTATATATATAATAATTTATTTAAGCATGAAGAATTCATACAAATTATGATATAAGAAATGCATCACTGTTAATAAATAACTACTACCTCCATCCCCTTTTATGTTTCTATTTCAGATAAATCACACATATTAGTGTTTGTGCCCTAGAGACAACACTATGATGTTTTAGTTTAAGATATTTGGATTATTAATGTTTACGTTCTATCAATTATTCCCTTTATAATTTATTAATTCTTAATTAATAGCGATATAAATGTTAGATTAATAAATGTCCTTGAAATATGATATGCAATTCTATGTCTCTAAGTACGTGACTTAGAAATGAGATTATGAGAATAATATCAATAGTCCTGAAGGTCCCTAGTCAAGTATTATTATTAAAGCATAATAATAATGCATTAAGACTGGTGTGTTTGTTGACTGATGATCACATCTCATTGATCATAGGTATAGTGATACTAAAGTAAAAAACACAGGTATATGTAAATGTACATGGTGTTGGAGAGACCTGATGTGAGATTCTACATGTCTGTTGTGTCATAAGTAATTCTCACAGTGATAATGATGTAATGGTCCTTAGACCTGAAGTCATTATATTTCTATACAAGAATTAATATACATTGATTCCATTAAAAGTTATCCTTGACCGGATAATGATAAAAGTGGACATTGGGTATATTATGAATCGTATGAGAAATATGAATGATCTAGATGAGATTTAACCCTCATATACTAGGAGTGATATAATTGGCCTCTTGTGTGAGCTAGACTATGAAATGTGTGGCCACGCTCAAATGTTGACTTGATATGATAGTCTACTCATTGATCAATGAAACTTGGATTAAACTATGATGAGGATGACACATTACATGCCTCTAGTTTAATCTATAATATTTGGTTAAAGGGATTATATTACATTGTACATTATTCACGAAAGGTTTAACTGATCACCGATTAAATGATTATTACTTGGGTAGCAATGATGTATTACTAGATGCCGCTCATTGTTTACGATTTTATATTAGATTTAAAATTCGTTGCCAACGTAATAATAACTCATAGGGTCACACACAAAGAATGTTTGAATGATTATTTAATTTAAAATTAAATTTAAATTAAATTAAAGTAGTTCGAATTATTTATAATATTAATTAAGTATGACTTAATTAATTAGATAAATAATGATATTTAAATTTACTAATATCAATTATAAAATTCAGTTGTTAAATAATTAAGTTTGACTTAATTATTATGCAAGTAGAAATTTTGAATTAATAATAACTCCTAATTAGTTAAGAGTTATAATTCTTATTTTACTCTCTATATAATATCTCTTGTGTGGCTGATTTTGTGTACAAGACTTTTACTAAAATCCTAGCCACCAAGAGAGAAGATGGAGAGAGCAAGAAAAACGAGTTTGTGCTAGTACACATCCAATCCTTGAGTTCAAGTATTCGTATGGTTACCGATAGAGCGTAGATCGCGAGAACGGGATGTGTGCTGATTGAACAATCTTTGGATCTCCATTATTCAACAAATTTGTAAAGCTTCTTGAGGTAAACAATCTGATCTACGAATTAAAGATCTATTTTTCGCATGAATCTTGCTGTGGGTTTCTAAAATTCTGCTTTTTCACATTTTTAATTATTATTTTCCGTTGCATTTATGTGCTCAAAACCCTTCAATGGCATCAGAGCTACTTGCGAAATATGTTTAATTCATTTATGTGTTTACTAGTTTTATGATGATAACATGTATACAATATTTCATGACTGTTATGTATGCGATTTTGTATGTTTTACATGTTATTATGTTTATATATGCGTATGTATGTATATGTTTTGAATATATGATATTCATGATGTTGGATTTTAATCGCAGCGGAGGCATGGTAAAACACTTTTTACACATATAAATCCAAATAAAAGCATATAAATCGTGATAAAAACATATGGATCGATTACTAACCTTTAATATGCGATCCAAGAGCAACGATCGGAGATCCTTAGCAGCTGCTCCTCAAACGTGAAGCACTCCACCGGTATCCACCAAGAAAACGACGTTAAGGAGGAGGAGGAGGTGGAGAGAATTAGGTTTTTCTCAAAACTGGGGTTAGAATAAAACTAGGGTTTATAATAGTATATTTATAGGCAAAATTTTCAGCTGAAATTTTCCCATCAAATATTATTATTATTAACCCATTTATTATTCTTATTAATAATTAAAACACCTTTAATTATTAATTCCTTTTTCTAAACACTTTAGAAATAATTCTCTCTCTTGATTTAATTTCCAAAAATTAAATCCTTTAATTAATAATATTAAGAACTTTTCTTAATTAATTTATAATCAATTAAATCTCATTTAATTAATCATTAAATTTGCCAATTAATTATTTATTTCATAAATAAATAATTATTAGCCATTATTAATTAATTCCTCCACCATTAAATCATTCTCTTTTTATGGTGTGACCCTGTAGGTTAAGTATTAAGCCGGTAGTAGAAATAAATAATAATAAAACTATTTTATCATTATTTATATAAATTCTCTAATTTATTAAATATGATTGATTAATTAATCACATTTATTCTACATCGTGAGGGATACTTCTCAGCATATCGCGACTATCCGGATAATATTAATTCACTGCTTAGAATACCAAGAACCTATTCAGTGAATAGTTACCGTACAATAAACTCCTTCTACCCTACAATGTCCCGATTAAATACAAGGCATGGATCTCGTGTCAAGCCTATCTAATTTAATCACTTGCTTACCATTTACTATGCTTAGTTCTATGCAAATTAGAAACTCCTTTCTAATTTCATTCACTCTGGCCAGAGATTCCTGAACTAGCATAAGTGGATCAGCCTTGAACATTCGCTTCCTTCACTGGAAGGGGTAGATCCTTTATTGATCATACACTATCTTCGTGTACAAATTCCTATACCCAGTAGAGCCCTAATAATTATCCCTGGAGACTAAGAACTAAACCAAAGCATAGTTCAGTGTACACAAGATGACTATGATGACCTCAAGTCTAAGGATACTTGTACAACTATCACTATGTGAACAACTGCTGACACGTGAGTGAACTCCATCAGTTGTTTAGCTGTGCGAGTCATGTTCAGTGAACTTATTCTATAATAAGCACCTACATACTAGCTATAGTGTCACCACACAAATGTCTATGAGAACAGACATCCTTCATAATGAAGCAAGCATAGTATGTACCGATCTTTGCAGATTATTAATTACCAGTTAGTAATCCTATGATCAGGAACTATTTAAGTTTAGAGTTATCATCTTTTAGGTCTCACTATTATGATCTCATCATAATCCATAAAAAGCTTTACTCTAAACTATGGTATATCTTATTTAAACACTTAAATAGATAGAGCCCGTAATAAAAACAAAACAAGTCTTTTATTAATATCAATGAAATCAAAACAGATTACACAGAAAGTTATTCCTAAATCCTAATACATGATTGGACTTAGGACATATTCCTTTCAATCTCCCACTTGTACTAAAGCCAATCACTCTGGTATCTAATACCCATCTTGTCTTTATGACGATCAAAGTGACTTTCATAAAGTAGCTTTGTGAGTGGGTCTTCTATGTTGTTATGTGTGTCAACTCTAATTCAATACAATATAAGAAATGTTACTGCGCTCCCACTAACCCTTTTGTAGACACATGGTTCATCTACATTTTTGATAAAACCAAACTCTTTGATTGTCTCATCAAAACGGATGTTCCATCTACGAGAAGCTTGCTTTAAACCACATATGGTTCACAACAGCTTACACACTAGGTTTTCATTTCCCTTGGAAAGAAAAGCATCTGGCCATTTGCCAGATCTCATAGTCGTAGTAAGCAGCAATCGCAAGCAAAATCCGAACTGATTTTAACAGGGCTACAGGTAAAAGGTTTCATCAAAGTCAATCCATTGCCTTTGTTTGAATCCTTTTGCCACAAGCCTGGCCTTATAGGTCTCCACCTGGCCATCTGCTCTAATCATTCTTTCGTATACCGTATACATAGATTCCTTTTCGGATTTCATGGCACTATGCCATTTCTCTGAGTCAACACTACTCATAGCCTCATTATAGGTCACAGGGTCGTCATCATCAATGATCGACAACTCATTGTCATTCTTAATGACAAGGCCATATTACCTCTCAGGTTGGCGAGACACTCTCCCTGTTCTATGAATGGGCTGTTCCACAAAAGGTTGTTCAGTCAGAACAGGTGTTTCCACTTGATCCGTAGTAGTTTGTGCTTCTTGAACTTCATCAAGTTCAATTTTGCTCCCACTATTTCCTTCAAGGATAAACTCCTTTTCCAAGAAGGTAGCATGTCTGGAGACAAACACCCGATGATCGGTGTAAAAGTAATACCCTAATGTCTCTTTAGGATATCCCACAAAACTACATTTTAGGGATCGATATTCCAGCTTATCTGGGTTAACTTATTTGACATAAGCTGGACATCCCCAAATCTTAACGTGTTTAAGACTCGGTTTCCTTTCTTTCCATATCTCATACGGAGTTTGAGGAACAGATTTGGAAGGCACCTTATTCAGTAAATATGCTGAGGTTTCCAATGCATAACCCCATAGGAATACTGGAAGATTTGTATAGCTCATCATGGACCGAATTATGTCTAACAAAGTTCGATTTCTCCTTTCAGATACCAATCTGGAGGCGTCCACTGGGAGACTATACCATTTACTTTGAGATAATCTAGAAACACTCCATTAAAGTATTCACCACCTCGATCTGATCGAAGAATTATAATACTATTTTTGGTTTGTTTCTCCACTTCATACTTATACTCTTTGAACTTTTCAAAGGCTTCAGACTTGTGTTATATCAAACACATATCCAAATCTAGATCTATTATCCATGAAAGTAATGAAGTATGAAAATCCACCCATGGATTGTGTAGACATTGGTCCACATACATTTGTGTGTACCATTCCTAGCAAATTTGCAGCCCTCTCTCCATGTCTACTAAATGGAGACTGCAGTGCCATAATAAAGTGAGATTTTCATCATCCCTTTTCTTTTATTAGTTTGTTCAATCTGAAGTAAATCATGCTCTTTGTCATATACATACAGACCATTATTTAAAGTACCACGTCCATAAAGAATATTATCTCTAAGAATAGAACATTCATTATTCTCAATAATAAATGAAAATCCAGCCAAGTCTAACATGGGAATAATATTCCTCACAATCGAGGGAACAAAATAACAATTATTTAAAACAATAGTCTTGCCCGTAGGCGTATGAAAATGAAATGATTCTACATCTTCAGCAGCAACTCTTGCTCCATTTCCCATCAGTAGAATCACCTCCTCTTCCTCAAGAGTCCTACTTCTCTTTAGCCCCTGCAACGAATTGCAGATGTCAGAACCATAGGCGGTATCTAATACCCAAGTAGAAATTTGATTTAATGACATATTCACTTCTATAATGAACATACCTGAATCAGAAGCGGTAGTCTCACTACCCTTCTTCTTCTTCAATTCTGCAAGGTAAACCTTACAGTTCCTCTTCCAGTGCCCCACCTTGTTACAGCGAAAGCAAACAACTTTGCTCTTGGGGTCTTCAGCTTTTGGTGGAACCGGCTTTTCTTCACCTACTTTCTTCTTCTTGGAAGAGTTCCTCTTCCTTTTCTTAGGATTGGAACCTTCACCAATTAGAAGAACAGAACTCTTCTTAGGGGGAAAATTCGATTCCGCAGTCTTCAACATGTTGTGGAGTTCAGGCAGGCTGACATCCAACTTATTCATGTGAAAGTTCACAACAAACTGCGAGAACGAACTCGGAAGCGATTGCAAGACCAGGTCTTGGCTCAGCTCCCCATCCATGGCAAAACCAAGTTGTCCAAGACGTTCAATCAAATTGATCATCTTAAGTACATGGTCATTCATAGATGATCCCTCAGACATCCTATAACCGAACAGCTCCTTCGATATCTCATATCGAGCTGTCCTCCTTGCCACATCATACAACTCTTGTAGATGCTTGAGGATAGTGTGAGCATCCATATGCTCATATTGCTTCTGTAGCTCAATGTTCATGGAAGCTAGCATGATGCATTGAGCAACATTTGCATCATCTATCCACCTACGATACACAACATGTTCATCATTATGTGCATCACTAGCAGGTTCAGTAGGCTTAGGTGAGTCAATCACGTATTCCAGCTTCTCAATCCTGAGAACAATTCTCAAGTTTCGAAGCTAGTCAGCATAATTAGGACCAGTCAATTTGTGAGCATCCAATATGCTCCTGAGTTATAGTGCAGAAGACATAATGTATATTGTAAATCTGTAAATGATAAACACATAACAACACTTAGCAAATATTCGATTTCATTTTAAAACACTATATGAATCGGGTCTTTATTCATAAGTGGCTCCCATTAGTTTACCTAATTTATTCAACCCCCTACGTGAAAAATTAAGCATTCATAATGCTAGTGGGAATAGGGATCCTACATTCCATTACACAACCCCAGCTGTGGCACGAAACGCCATGTAATGTTCAATAGGCAGACAACTCTTGTCAATTACATCTAATGTTATTCCCTAATCAAACTTTAGCCTCTTGAATAATTGAGTCACGGCTATGGCACGACAAACTCAATATTCTAAGTCAAGTCTAACCCAACATTCCGTACAATTGAATCAGTCCCCAAAGGCCCACGGCTGTGGCACGTAACGACCTTTAGATTCTTATTCAATGTACACATCTCTATGTAATAGACAAGTATTTCTTATTTCGAAATCAAAGCCCTCCGCTGTGGCACGAAACGACAATGATTTAAAAATAAGAACTACTTTCGATCATGTTGGAAGGCTATGACCGACACAAGCCCGTTGTGTCATTGGCCAATTACTACTTGATATTATTTAATTTTAGAGGGATTATATTACGTTACAATCATAATCATATTATAAAGAGATTCTTCCTTTTAAATTAAATATTTCAAATCAATAATCAATAATTAGATGATTGCCAGATCAGGTGGAGCATTGTCAAGAGGCGTCACTTAATAACCCTTTCTTACAGATAGAAATCTGTTGTTGACAGAATCATCCTTTCTCTCATATCGAAAATTCATATTCAATTACGTGTTTTATAAACACAAGAATCTCATAATTGTATTCATAATATTATTATTAAGGTTATGAAACAATTTCACTATACTAGGTTGTCTAACAAACGCCTTATATTCATTTAAGTTCACCTAAATCTATTATCGCATGATAAACTAAGCATATATCACATATATAAACATGAATAAACATCAAGGTAGGCATGTTATATCATCTAGTATATTAGTCTAAGCAATATACATCTCTATGTATCACATGAAGCACTTAAAAGCAATTCAAACGATCAAAAACAGCTTTAAAACACTTCTGTTAGCTATAAACAGTTCGAAACAATTTCATAAAATATCATATAATATACCATTAGAAGCGTCTCGAAAAGACGAATCCAACGGCACCAAAATCGCCCTATTCTGAGCTGCCACACGCCCGCAAGCGCCGAAAGGAGGTCTCCCACGCGCCCCCACGCGCACACGCGCTGACAGACGCGTGTCACACCGCCGCCCACGCGCCACACGCGCCCAAAACCCTACGCTGACGTCAGCATGACGTCATCTAATGACGTCAGCATGACGTCAGCACTGCTTGACCGTTGACCAGCGCGTGTCTGCCACGCGCCGCGCGTGGTACACGGGCGCGTGTACCCCACGCGCACACGGTAGACGCGCGGTCCTCCTTCCTGCGTCGACTGTGCCGCCTGACAATTCTCGATTCCCGTGCCTTTACTTTTCTGTCTTTCTCCGTGCAACATTCAACACAGATTATGCAGACAACAGCAGTACAGATATATATACATATTACATACTAACAAATAATATATATATATGTTTACTTAATTATGAATTTAATTGCAAGATCTTCAAAAATTCATAATAAAAAATCTATACATCATAAAATTATGAAAAAAATACCCAGACGATCTACAACACTTGTAGAACCCAGATTAACATTCAAAATTATTCTGAGAAACGATTTCTCATCAGACAAAATTAATCCATGATATAACTTGTAAAAATAATAATTAATTAATACAAGCACATAAAATTCTGAAATTTTTACCACATATCTATATGCATACAACCTAAGGTCTGATACCAATTTTGGATTTTAATCGCAGCGGAGGCATGGTAAAACACTTTTTACACATATAAATCCAAATAAAAGTATATAAATCGTGGTAAAAACATATGGATCGAGTACTAACCTTTAATATGCGATCCAAGAGCAACGATCGGAGATCCTTAGTAGCTGCTCCTCAAACGTGAAGCACTCCACCGGTATCCACCAAGAAAACGACGTTAAGGAGGAGGAGGAGGTGGAGAGAATTAGGTTTTTCTAAAAATTGGGGTTAGAATAAAAATAGGGTTTATAGTAGTATATTTATAGGCAAAATTTTCAGCTGAAATTTTCCCATAAAATATTATTATTATTAACCTATTTATTATTCTTATTAATAATTAAAATTAATCCTTTTTCTAAACACTTTAGAAATAATTCTCTCTCTTGATTTAATTTCCAAAAATTAAATCCTTTAATTAATTTATAATCAATTAAATCTCATTTAATCAATTATTAAATTTGCCAATTAATTATTTATTTCATAAATAAATAATTATTAGCCATTATTAATTAATTCCTCCACCATTAAATCATTCTCTTTTTATGGTGTGACCCTGTAAGTTCAGTATTAAGCCGGTAGTAGAAATAAATAATAATAAAACTATTTTATCATTATTTATATAAATTCTCTAACTTATTAAATATGATTGATTAATTAATCATATTTATTCTACATCGTGAGGGATACTTCTCAGCATATCGCGACTATCCGGATAATATGAATTCACTGCTTAGAATACCAAGAACCTATTCAGTGAATAATAACCGTACAATAAACTCCTTCTAACCTACAATGTCCCGATTAAATACAAGGCATGGATCTCGTGTCAAGCCTATCTAATTTAATCACTTGCTTACCATTTACTATGCTTAGTTCTATGTAAATTAGAAACTCCTTTCTAATTTCATTCACTCTGGCCAGAGATTCCTGAACTAGCATAAGTGGATCAGCCTTGAACATCCGCTTCCTTTACTGGAAGGGGTAGATCCTTTATTGATCATACACTATCTTCGTGTATAAATTCCTATACCCAGTAGAGCCCTAATAATTGTCCCTGGAGACTAAGAACTAAACCAAAGTATAGTTCAGTGTACACAAGATGACTATGATGACCTCAAGTCTAAGGATACTTGTACAACTATCACTATGTGAACAACTGCTGACACGTGAGTGAACTTCATCAGTTGTTCAGCTGTGCGAGTCATGTTCAGTGAACTTATTCTATAATAAGCACCTACATACTAATTATAGTGTCACCACACAAATGTCTATGAGAACAGACATCCTTCATAATGAAGCAAGCATAGTATGTACCGATCTTTGCGGATTATTAATTACCAGTTAGTAATTCTATGATCAGGAACTATTTAAGTTTAGAGTTATCATCTTTTAGGTCTCACTATTATGATCTCATCATAATCCATAAAAAGCTTTAATCTAAACTATGGTATATCTTATTTAAACACTTAAATAGATAGAGCCCGTAATAAAAACAAAACAAGTCTTTTATTAATATCAATGAAATCAAAACAGATTACACAGGAAGTTATTCCTAAATCCTAATACATGATTGGACTTAGGACATATTCATTTCACATGAGAGTTGTATAATTATATGATGATTATATAATATGTATATATACTGATATATACATGTTTTGTATTTGTTCTTATTATATGAATCGTATTTGATATTATTCTGAACCGGATACAGCAGATTTGCTGAAATCTGGGTCTGGTGTCCGATTTTGGCAAACGAATATTCTATTTCATATGGAATAGAGCATCTGAATGACACAGATAGCTAAAGCTATTATCGACTGATCTGTAAGGCGTTTGACGTCATTTAGGCCCTGTAATCTGCGATTTAATGTTATCAAATTTAATTTCGAATTTTCTGATTTTTGCCATATTTAGTTTTTATGATTAGATCATGATGGGTATGATATGTTAAGATCCGATTATGTGTCCTAGCATGTTCTTATGTGTTAATTGAGCATGGTGGATGCTTATGGATTATGATCTTAGGTTAATGGTTTTGGTTTTATATATACGGCTTGCATGTCGTTCAATCTTGTAATTATTAAATTTCGAATAGTAACTCGAGTTCTTCTTGTAAGTTCATTAGATTAGTTTTATATTTCATTCTTTTAATATACACTGAAGACATGAATATTTGAAGATCAAGGAAGGGTAATCCCACTATGGAGGCCATCTAAGGAAGCAGTACAAGAAAGAAGACATGTTAGTTAGCCTGTATTAATTTTCCACCTTAGATTGACATAGATCTTTGTCATTAGCTTGATAAAGATCACATTGGATGAAGCCATAACCAATCAAATTTAATTTATAGCACTTTACATATATAAGCTCATATGATGAATGTATGTGTAGAGTAGTTTATAAAGATGCATGCTTAATTAGATTAAGGATGTATGTATTAGGTATGACACACATGCCATGCTTGCTAAACAAGATAAAATCTACAATGACTCAAGATTTTAAAATGAACAAACGATTATGAGATTCTCATGTTATGAAACACGAAATAAAATACAAATTTTATTTATTTTTGATATGGGGCGATTTTGTCAAAATCGAGTTCATTGAACTTGTAAGTTTGTGGGTTTTAAGCGAGACCGTTGTGACTCCCTCACTACCTGGAAATCAAACCATTGGCGAATATTGATTTGAAGTATTTTATACAAGGAAAAATTTGAAATCTCTTTATGATGTGAACTTAGAGGCATGGAGTTTGGTGAGACTTATTAGATAAATATGAACAAATATTGTTCCACCAAGCCATCTAAGAGTTATATAGTTGATATAATTGATAAATGTTGTCTACCTAAATAATTATGTTTTAGGAGAAAAGCCAAAGCTGACCTAACGCATGGTAAAATATGGATATCGACTCACTAGAAAGGATATAGAAGATATTCTTTCCGAATTAATAGTTAGGGCTATTCATTTGATAAAAATAATGGGAGATATATATTGTGAATATATATATATGAATAGTCACTTGAACATATTTAATGATAACCTGTAGACTAAGTCATTTTATGCACTTTAATATTGTAGATATCAAATGACAATAACACAAATAACTTGTCTATGTAATAGTCCTTAAGAAGGACAAGTTGACATTAAATAATTTACTCAATTGACATGGGAACTTGATGATTGTTCTCAGGTTCAAGGATGTCACTCAAAACCCTCCTTTATTTCTTCTAGGTGAGAATGAAATATATGTTGAACAGAATGCTTACCAGAAGCAAATTGATTATGCAACTGATGTTTCATGTCTCATGCTTGTAATTATTAGTGATGAGCTTTAGAAGCAAAAAGAGCATAATGATGCTTATGATATGATTGAGCACCTTCAAAGGATGTTTAAAGGATAGGCTCGTCAGAAAGATTTGACAATAATAAGGTACCATACTTTTGCATTAATGGGGGAATGATATCCGGTTGGACCATATGTTCTAAAGATGATAGGTATATGTACCTTGATATTTTGGGTTTCAGGAATAGTCTAGAGACTCAACTTGATTTGATCAAACAATCTTTGAACAACTTATATTCTTAGTTTGTTAAGAATAAAAGGAATGAGATAGACAGAACACTCACTGACTTGTTAAGCATGTTTAGAACTGTTGAAAATAACATGATAAAGGCATAAATTATGTTCATATTGATGATGTACAGATAGGAGTGCAAATGGGAAAGGAAAGTGGACAGGCAAAGTGAAGATTTGATCTTATTCGATGCCAAACCAAAGTCCAATCCCAAAGGGCTTTTGGAGCCTGATAGTGGTGTTGCTAAAGGAGATGATTGTCATTTATGTGAAAATAAATGGATGATTGGAAGTTAAATTGTTGAGATTGTTTGGAAGATCTAAAGAAGAATACTAGCAATGGTCAAGCTTCAGGTATCAGGTTAGAATTGGAGCAAAAGTTGTTTATCTAGTTGAAGGAACTCGATACCAAATTTTGCCCATGAGGCGAGATTGAGAACTTGATAAATTGTTATTACTTGCCTGCCTTTAGCGGATACATTAAATTAATTTCTTTTCAGGACAAGAAAGGTTTTCATTTTAATTAAATAAACAATAGTTGTTTATTTTATTTTAATGATAAGGCTTATAATGTTGCACAATTAGTTAACAATTTATATGTTCTAAGTTGACTCAATGCAAGCATTACCTCTAGCATTTTCGTTAAGTCGTAATAATGAGAAACGCATTTCTGAGTTACATATAGATGGATACTTGGATAAGTTTGATTTTGAATCATACGGAAGATGCGAACTTTGTCTCATTGGTAAAATGACCAAAACTTCTTTTACCTGATCAGGTCAAAGGGTCACCGGACGATTAGGACTTATACATAATATAACGCCCTCCAGACCCAGGGTTTAAGTCTGGGATTACTAGCTAATCATCAAACCTGTACATTATGATTAACAAATAATAAAAAAATGAATCTAAACCCCTTTAATACTAACCAGGATCTTTTTAGGTTGAAGTATGAAAACAAGAACAACTAACTACTTTATTACAAACCGAATTCAAAGTATTACAAACTCTCCTAATTATAAATCTTGTCTAACCTAGTTTTAAACTAAGTTCATCTTTTATTTAAACACACACACACTATCTATCTACATTCCACCTGTTCAGGAAACTCAAACCTTTCTTCCTGGATTGGGATCAACATCTTGGGTATGAGACGATCCCGAGGCTTGACCCGCTTCTTTACCACTCGAGTCCTGATGGGTTTCATAATTCCTTCTTAACTGAAACAATAAGGTGAATAACAACAAAAAATGGGTGAGCCAAAAATTGCTCAACAAGTCCAAAAAATATAAACAGTGTTTAAGCAGTTTAAATGAAATGGTAACCTGGGTATATCTTCAAAGATATAACCCCGCGAGAGTAGGAAGAAGGCCATTACTGATGAGTACAAACGAACTAAACTGGACACAAGTTCGCATCTATACCCTGCTGATCAGCTAGGATACAGTGCAGATCTATATCTCACTATATAGATCACGTCGGGCACCCTAGGCACTACGGCCCATCTCAAGGATCCGGTTATGTCCCGATCCTTAGGATTAAGTAAACTTAATCCCCAAAAGTATCACTATCCAGTCTATGGAATAGCAACCAGAACAATCTATATGCTTTGACATATTCTAATCACCAGAATACATCAATATTTGTGAGTAATAATAGGAATATGAATAATGAATTCAAATGAAAGGGAGAAATCAAGAATCGAAATAAAATATGAACAAGAATCAAAAGAGTGCAAGCGTAATAAGAATCTGAAGAAATATCACTATTCTGAAATTCGAATAGGGGAGAAACTTGCCTTTTGCGTGACTCACTGCAATTATGTCACCTTTGTCTATCACCGACTCAATCTGCCTTGCTGGCTTAGCTTCTGTTAAAGAAAGAGAATGATTTAAACATCTCGTACTTCAATTGCGTGTCAAACCGACGTCACATCGTTCCTAGTGTCTACCCATGCGCTTATGACCGACTCATACATCATATATGAACAAACAAGACTCGATTAACCACATAATACACATAAGCACATAAGCACATAATCATTTTTATAACTAAAATAATTTTTAGAATCAAAACTAACTCGTTGTTCACTCGACTGATCATTATCTAACTCGTTTCCTATTTTTCCGGAAATTTTCGGACTCGTCTCGGTACGCGATTCGACTTATAATCAAGCAAATAACAAGGTCAACTAATTCCTAGAAGAAATTAGGTCATAATATTATTTTTAATGAAAAGAATTCATTTTTCTGAACCAAAGGGCTTTCGTTTCGCTCGAATCAGACTAACGGCCTATTTAATATCAATTAATCACTGATAATTTAATTTATTATTCAATATAAATAACTACTACAATTTTTCTAAACCCTAAAATAATTTTTAAATAATTATTTAAGAAAAATCAGAATTAAAAATGTTTTTTCTATAATTTTTGGAATTAAAATGAATTTATTATGATTTATTGAAAATTATTTGATTAATTATCAAAATAATAAATCATTTTTAAATAATTAATAAATAATTAATAAATAATAAATAATAATAAATAATTAAGAAAATAATTAAATCTGATTTTTAGAAATTATTTCGGAATTATTTATAATATAAATCAATTAATTAAGTAATTAATTAATTAATTAATTTATAAAATAATTAAATCTAATTTTTAAAATTAATAAAATAAAATAAAAATTAAAAATTTAGACACATTTGTCAGAAATCATATTCTGACAAAGTTGGATCAAAATCGGGTTTTAAACCGGGTTTGAATTCGGGTAAATGGGTCACCAAGAACCCAGATTCCGGTGGCTTTTCCGGTTACCGGAAAATTATCCGGCCAGATCAATTCAGGCCAATACAGGGATGGTTTGGACTGTTTTTGAGAGGGTTTCTACTCAGCATCAACACAGCAACTCCAGGCTGCCATCAACCACCACACACGATCCCCGAGTCGTGTTTTCCGGCCAAAACCCCAAAAACTCCGGCTAACATTTGCAGATTCCGATGAAGTCAATTTCTAGCCAAACTACGAATCGTTTGTGCTCGTTTTTACATGGAATCGATTGCAAATTAAGTTCTAAGCACATATCAACTATCAACACAAGTTAACAACCCCTGAAACAGGATTCCGGTCACCATCGACCTAAAATTCCGGCTAAAATACCAACTTTTGATTTTGTAAACGAAACTTAACGTTCTATGGTGCAAATCAAAGATAAGAACACATACAATCTAACTCCTAACATATCAAGAACCAAATATTCACAGAAATCATCGAGTTGTAATTTGAAAATTCGGTATAAACCCTAATAATCGAACTTTGCTATTTAGGAATCGTTTGATCAATTAAACACCATGAATCGACTGCAAATCATCTCAGGAAGCTATATCAATCATCCAAACATTATAATAATCCTAGAATCAAAATCCCTAATTCGAACATAAACCCTAGAAATCGAAAATCAAAAACTAGGGATTAAAACATGAAATTGATGCTAGAAAACAGAAAGAACAGATCAAAACCTTCAATTTCAGTACTTGAATCACTTGATTTGATGAAGAAATCAGCTGGAAATTACGGTTTGATTCTTCGACCCGACTTGGTTCTTCCCGACCCGGTTTGCAGAGAATTTGTGAATTTTCTGATTTTTAATTACTTAATTAATTGTAATTAAATAAAAATTAGGCTATTTATAGTAGTAAAATTAATACTCCTAAATAAAATTTAGGCCCTAATTCTACATCTTTTAAAATTAATAAGCCCCTAATTTTATAATTTTTGAGTATTAAAATTTAATTTATAGATATTGTATACATGCAATATATATGCCAAAATTTCCCAAAAATTGTGAATAATGCAAAAATGCAAAGAAATGGTATAAATAAAGGTCCTATAATTTTATAAAAATAAAAATGTGATTTTTGTGGGGTTTTTAACACCCAATGGGGCCTGGAAAAGTCAATTTTCGCAAAACGGGAAATGAAAGCTATGAATGCAAAATAAAATATCTGAAAATATCTTAAAATTACCGGAACAATACATAATACACGTAACACATAGCAATTAGGGTTTGACAGATAATTACACATAAATGACACATTAATACACATAATTTATTATAAATATGATATAAAACAGACGTAATTTTCCCAGACATTACATTCTTCCCCCCTTAATAGGATTTTGTCCTCAGAATCTTACTATGGAAATAAATGAGGATATTTCTCTAACATTTCACTCTTAAGTTCCCAGGTTGATTCTTCAACCATAGGGTTTCTCCACAATACTCGCACTAAAGATACAGACTTATTTCTCAACACTTTCTCTCGCCGATCTAAAATTCTTATCGGCTGTTCTACAAAAGACAAATCAGGTTGGATATCTACCAGTTCATATTCTATTATATGCCCAGAATCAGGATTATATCGCTTAAGCATCGACACGTGAAACACATTGTGAATATGTTGCAGATGAGGCGGTAAAGCCAATTCGTACGCAACTTTTCCCACTTTTATCAAAATTTCAAACGGTCCGACGTATCGTGGCTTCAATTTACCCTTGTTGCCAAATCTGGTCAATCATTTCCATGGCGATATTTTGAGTAATACGCGTTCTCCTTCCTGATAGTCCATATCCTTCCTTGCTTGATCTGCATATTTGTTGCCTGTTTTGTGCTGCATCCAATCGTTGTCGAATAAGTTCTATCTTTTCTTTAGTCTGTTGGATTAATTCTGGACCCAAAAACTTGCATTCTCCAACTTTATCCCAATATACTGGTGATCTGCATTATCTTCCATATAACACTTCGTACGGTGGCATTCCAATGCTTGCGTGATAGCTGCTGTTGTAAGAAAATTCAACCAAAGGTAAATGCTCATCCCAACTGCCTTCGAAATCAATCGCACAAACTCGTAGCATGTCTTCAATTGTTTGGATAGTTCTTTCACTTTGCCCATCGGTTTGCGGATGATAAGCGGTACTCATGTTTAATTTAGTTCCAAGACATTCTTGAAATTGTCTCGAAAATCTTGATTTGAAATGGGGATCTCGATCATATACGATAGATATTGGAACTCCATGTCGCATCACAATTTCCTTGAGATATAAGTGCACTAGCTTGTCGAGTGAAAATCTTTCGTTAATCGATAGAAAATGTGCCGACTTTGTTAGTCTGTCAATGATTACCCATATCGCATCATGATTTGCTTTAGTCCTTGGAAGTCCTACCACAAAATCCATCACTAGATGTTCCCATTTCCATTCTGGAATATCTAATGGTTGCAGTAATCCGCTCGGACGTTGATGTTCCGTTTTAACTCGCGGGCATGTGTAGCATTTACTTACCCATTCTGCTATCTCCTTTTTCATATTTGGCCACCAAAAGTTTTCCTTCGGATCTCGGTACATTTTTGTACTTCCTGGATGAATGGAATACTTGGAACTGTGCGCATCTTGTAATATTTCTTCTTTCAGTTCTGCCATGTTAGGGATCCAGATTCTTGATGCAAAGCGTAGAATTCCTTAATTATCCTTCTGAGTTGTGATTTCTTCTCCAGTTAAGTCGTCATCTTGACTCATCACTTCCTCTTGACAATGGCGAATCTTCTCTAGTAACTCTAGTTGAAAAGTCATAGCGTAGATAGCTTCAGTAGATTCATTGGAAATACGAATTTCGATTTCCAACTTGTTAAATTCCTTGGCTAATTCTTTGCATGAAGTTAACAAATTCAATCTTTCTTTCCTGCTCAGCGCATCTGCCACAACATTTGCTTTCCCTGGATGATAACTGATCAGTAACATCGTAATCTTTAATCAATTCCAACCATCGACGTTATCTCATGTTCAGTTCCTTCTGCGTAAAGATATACTTCAAACTTTTATGATCCGTGTATATTTCACATTTTTCACCGTAGAGATAGTGTCTCCAAAGTTTCAACACAAATACGATCGCTGCGAATTCCAGATCATGCGTAGGATATTTCTGTTCATGAGGTTTTAACTGTCTCGAGGTATATGCAATGATATTACCATGTTGCATCAGTACACATCCTAATTCGCGGTATGAAGCATCGCTGTAAATGACAAAATTCCCATGCTCGTCTGGCAATACGAGTACCGGTGCGATTACTAATCGATTCTTCAGCTCTTGGAAACTTTCTTCACATTTGTCATCCCATACGAACTTTTCACTTTTTTGAGTTAACTTGGTCAACGGCGTTGCTATTTTTGCAAAATCTTTGACAAATCTTTTATAATATCCTGCCAATCCTAAGAAACTTCGAACATCTGTTGGTGTCTTTGGCCTTTTCAACTCAACACAGCTTCAATCTTTGCTGGATCGACTTGAATGCCTTCTCTACTGATGATGTGCCCTAAAAATTGCACTTCTTTCAACCAGAATTCATATTTTGAGAATTTCACGTATATGTGCTCTTTCCTCAGAATTTCCAAAGCAATCCTCAAGTGCTCAACATGCTCTTCTTTCGTCTTTGAGTAAAAATCAAGATGTCATCAATAAATACAATCACAAATTTATCCAAATACCTTTTTAATACCCTGTTCATCAGATCCATGAATGTTGCTGGCGTGTTGGTCAAACCGAATGCCATTACAAGAAACTCGTAATGTCCATATCTAGTACGGAATGCAGTTTTGGAAATATCTTCAGCTTTAATTTTTAATTGATGATAACCCGATCGCAAATCTATTTTCGAAAATCATGCGGCTCATTTTAGCTAATCGAACAAATCGTTGATTCTCGGTAAATGATACTTATTCTTGATAGTGAGCTTATTCAATTCCCGATAGTCAATGCATAGTCGCATGCTGCCATCTTTCTTCTTCACGAACAATACTGGTGCACCCCACGGAGATACACTGGGTCTTATAATGCCTCGGTCTAGAAGATCTTGCAGTTGCGTTGACAATTCCTTCATCTCGACTGGAGCCATTCGATATAGAGCTTTCGAAACTGGTTCTGTATCTAGCGCTAAATCAATCGTAAATTCAATTTCCCGATCTGGCGGTAACCCTGGAAGCTCGTCTGGAAAGACATCCGGAAATTCACATACAATCGGAATATCTTCTATTCTGGGGCTTTCCTTCTCAGTATCTAACACGCAGGCTATATATACTCACATCCTTGTCGAAGTAATCTTTTGGTCTGCATCGCAGTTAGAAATTTTTTCGCTGTTTTTCGCTCTTGAACATTACCGTTGCATTTTCCGCAGTTCGTAATTTGACTTTCTTGTTAGCGCAATCGATCTGAGCATTATGATAAGCTAACCAATCCATTGCCAAAATGACGTCAAACTCTTCCTAACTTAAAAGAAATCAAGTCTACGGAGAAATAATGTCCAGCTATTTCTATATCGCATGCAGGACATACTCGATCTACTGGAACTTGATCATCATTCGCTAATTTTATAATTAACGTCTTGCCCAACCATTCAATTTCGTAATGTAACTTATCAAGAAATTCTTCAGGAATAAATGAACGAGTAGCACCAGAATCAATTAATATTTTTCAACTTACGGAATTCACCAAAAGCGTACCTGCAATTACACTCAGACTCTGCACTGCTTCTTTCATTGTCATGTTGAAAGTTCTTGCTCTGGGTTGATTAGGCGGCGGTGGAGGAGATAATGCCAACACTTTCGGAATACTAGCTACCATTGCCGGTCCCTTGTAATTCCTAGCGATATGTCCTTTATTTCCACACTGGAAACAAATAACTTCTGCTGTTTTTCCCATTAGACATCCGTTAGAATAGTGCCTGTTCTGCTTACATCTGAAACACGTCACATCCGTCTTGATACAATTGCCAGTATGTTTTTGACCACAAGTCTTGCAGTACGACACTGGGACTCTGACAATTCCCTACTGTTTGGGGCTTGGAAATGATTACCTGTTTTCTGGGTACCTTGTCCTATCCTTTTGAAATTCAAATTTATCCGGGCTTGAAATCCCGGCTTCCTAGTAGAGCGGTCTTGGAAACTACCCTGTCCACTTTCCTTTTGAGATCTTTCACTTTCTCTTTCAATAATCAAAGCTTTCTGGACTACGGCGGTATACGTCGTTAATTCAAAAACTGCAACTTATCCACGGGTCCACGGTCGTAATCCCTCTTGAAACCTTTGCACTATTTTTTCTTCAGTATCAACCTGTTCTGGAATAAACCTAGCCAACTCAGTAAATTTGGCTTCATACTCTGTCACAGACATACTTCCCTACTTCAGTTCCAAAAATTTAATCTGCATTTGATTCTTCACATAGCGAGGAAAATGCTTCTCTAAGAACAGTTCTTTAAACCTATCCCATGTAATAACATCTTCACCTTCTAAAGCCTTCTTAGATTCCCACCAATAATTTGCTTCTCCTTTCAGCAAGTAACTAACAAAATCAGTTTTCTGGTCTTCACCTACCTTCAGAAGCGTAAATGCTTTCTCTATTTCCTTTAACCAAGTGGTAACCTTAATAGGATCTACAGATCTTTCAAATTCTGGAGGTTTAACCGACTGAAACTGTTTAAAAGTAATAACAGGTATAGATGGTGGTATCTGGGGCTCCGGACGAGGTGGCTGTTGTAACATCTGCTGTTGAATCTGCTGCTGCTGTTGCTGCATCTGTTGTTGCATCATTACCATATATTGTTGCATCAGATGGAATATTTGGTTCATGGTATCATTGGTCTGTTCTTCAGAATTGTTGTTGGAAGTCTCAGTCCTAGTCTTTCTCTTTAGTGCCATTTTCTGATAATAAAAAAAGTGATATTCTGTAACATTTTATTAAGTAATTGACAATAGGTAAGAAAATAAGTTATCCTATATTAATAAAATTTAGATAATGGTTCAAAGAAAGAAAATAGTTTGCTTAATATAAAAACAGAAAATGTAAACAGCTAAATGAATTGTTTGTCTCTTTTTTTTCGACAGAATTTAAAATATGAAAAGCTGTAAAATAATAAAGTAAAAGTAAATGCTGTAAAACTGTAAAGACTGAAATTTAAATAAAGGAAATTTTGAAAAAGTTCATTTTATATATGACACCAGCCTCAGGTGTAAGTGTTTGGTACAAAAAGTCTCGTTCTGCTGGTCATGGCGGCGGCTACAAGTCAAACTAACTACTACAAATCAAACTACTACTACATACATACACACTACTCACTATGTCATATTAGGCTGCATCTATGTACAACTATCCTCTGCAGTCAACATCTCAAAACCCTGGCGGAATATGCCTCAGCTTGTCCCTAAGTGTCTAAACCAAAGTCTGTGCTAAACGGAATATCCTGTAGAACTCCGCAAAAGAAGGCGATCCCTCATGGGTCAAATCATCCAGCTCCCAAGTAGCACTCATCAAAACCGACTGTAACCTCTGCCTCATAAAGTAATCTGGCTGTAGGGCAGCTAACGATCCTCGATCTCTCTGGTCAAATAAATGCATACTCTCCCTGCACTGAGCTCTCCAATACTCTACATCATCTCTCATAACCCGGTACTCATGGTATGGTACCATATATGGCTATGCAACCTGACCCACTGACTCCTGTGACGGAACCCTCAGTATACCTGCACCCTGCTGTGGCAACCCCAACTGTAAATCCATATTATGCTCTCCCATCCCCTCGACTAGAATCATCTAAAATACGTCTGGCTCTGGGGCATGCACTGGTATAGGAGGCAACACTGGTGGTGGTGGAAGCTCTGGCTCAATCTCCGGTATAAACTGATGCTCTACCGGTGGTGGAATCATCGGCTCAAAGAACTCAAATGGATCAAACATCTCTATAGGGTCATGGACTATCCCCTATACTGGAGGTACTGGCTCCTGTGGCATTGGTGATGGAGGTGGAAGAGGAGGAAACATGTACACAGACACTGGTGGAATAACTGGTGCGGCTGGACCAGTCACTGTCCTCTCAGAAGAAGCCGAATAACCTGACGACGCCATCTGATAATATACGAAAGAAAAAAGAAAAGTCACTAAACAATCCTAAAACTTATACTTTCCTATTCTAATCTGACCTAAATCCTAACACCAATCTTCCTATTTGACTATTCTTATCCTATGTGATCTTCCTATCTTATCTTAATCCTAATGTTCTTATTTTCAGGGACCAAACCTATAACTCTGATGCCAAAACTGTAACGCCCTCCAGACCCGGGGTATAAGTCTGGGGGTTACTAGATAATCATCAAACCTATACAATATGATTAACAAATAATAAAGAAATGAATCTAAACCCCTTTAACACTAACCGTGATCTTTTTAGGTTGAAGTATGAAAACAAGAACCACTAACTACTTTAATACAAACCGAATTCAAAGTCTTACAAACTCTCTTTATTACAAACCATTGTCTAACCAGTTTTAAACTAAGTTCATCTTTTATTCAAACACACACACACACACACACACACACACACACACACTATCTATCTACATTCCACCTGTTCAGGCAACTCAAAGCTTTCTTCCTGGATTGGGATCAACACCTTGGGTATGAGAGGATCCCAAAGCTTGACCCGCTTCTTTACCACTCGAGTCCTGATGGGTTTCATATTCCTTCTTAACTGAAACAATAAGGTGAATAACAACAAAAAAGGGGTGAGCCAAAAATTGCTCAATAAGTCCAAAAAATATAAACAGTGTTTAAGCAGTTTAAATGAAATGGTAACCTGGGTATATCTTCAAAGATATAACCCCGCGAGAGTAGGAAGAAGGCCATTACTGGCGAGTGCAAACGAACTAAACTGGACACAAGTTCTCATCTATACCCTGCTGATCAGACAGGATACAGTGCAGATCTATATCTCACTATATAGATCTCGTCGGGCACCCAGGCACTACGGCCCATCTCAAGGATTCGGTTATGTCCCGGTCCTTAGGATTAAGTAAACTTAATCTGTCACACCCCCAATCTTAAACAGCAAAATAAATATAGCTATTACAATATTTTAAATGAAGAATACACAACCAACTCCAAGATCTTACAGTTTAGGGTTTGGAACAGCCCAACACTACCAACTATTACATCTGATTACAAATACCGAGTCCTCACACAACTATTATTACTTATTCTACCTGCGCTCGAACATAAGCATCAGCATCACAGGTCTTACGGGCAGTCTGCTTGAATCTAACCATAGCTGCTAGCTGTAATATCAGGGTAAAGCAAGAAGTGAGCCAAATGCTCAACAAGTACTAACAGTACGACACAAAACATAAATTGAGATATACTTTTAAGAATGATAATGGAAAGACATAACCAAAGGTAACGAGAGATAAAAACTATGTGAGATGGCATCATTTTGCTTGCATCAAATTTTTTTTTAAAATCATGTCTTAATCAAAATCATTTTATGACGCTACGGATTACAGCCGGTGATCAGCCGCGAAGTAATCCCGAACCTCGCTGGGTTCTAAAACATTATTGGGAATCCCTAGGCAACTTTTAAGCCTAATATAAGTGCGGAAAGGACTCGCGTCTCAGTCCAGATCCACCATTCAAAGAAAACATTTATCCCCCTTTGGGACTGAAAACCCACATTTTATTTATTTCAAAAGCTGATGCCGAATTGTAACAAAATCTCTTTTAACAGTAAACATTTTTATTAAGGAATTATAGATCAACTCGAAACACGGGAAACAAGGTACTGAATATCAGAGCCATGATTCACAAAACTATTCTCTATTCAAGTAATTGAATGGTTTTCATATATCAAAGATTGGACAAGAGGATTTAGTGAGGCTAATGGATAATATGAAGGGTAATGCCAATTTGGTCTCAAAGCAATGGTTTCTCATCAAGGTTCAAGTGCTGGATCATCAAGAAGGTAAGCTTCATGAATACTAAGGGTGTTAAGGTATGAAGAATGATCTTTAACTCAGGACATATCAGAATTGTCAAGCTTTAGGATAAGAAAGAGGGTATCAATCAATGAGGAATCAAGCTGGTAAGTATCTGACTATCAGAATTCAAAGTAAGGTTCTATAGGGGTTCAAGTATCAGGATGAGATATTAATACTTAGGAAACATCAACATGTTAATCAAGAGGATCCATCAAGTAATATATCAACTCTTCATTTTATCATGGCATTAAACTATCATGAAAGACTTTTGAACTACTTGCAATACGTACTCGAGGGTTCATGGCATCTCTATGTAACTCAAAGATAAACAAAAGATACGCTTGATTTAAATATATCAAAATGACTCAGGATAATTGCATCAATATATATGAACTATTTATAGTAAATACGAAGGTCAAGTTGAATCACTTGCCTTGAGATAGGCTGGTCTGGTCTGACTGGTAGGAGCAACTGGAGCTTCACTCGACTTTTATGGCAAGTTTTCCCTCGTCTCGAGATCCTACATAAATAATAATAATCCTCATTATAATATATTCTTATCATCTTAACCTATTTACAACCCGAAATTAAACACGGATGGCACTTAGGCCTATATGCACTTAATTTATATTCTCCTTTAAATTATAATTGCACACACATAGCCACATATTCACATATCATATATTAACACCAAACAACACCATATATACCATAATGCAACACTAGGCTTGGATGATCTCGACTCACCACTTAAAGTCACTTGGTCGCTAAACTAGACAAGGTCTTCTAATTTTGGCTTCCTAACTCGATGTGCCTTTCCTTAATTATCCCAAATCTATTGACCCTCACTTGTGCCTTTTGCTCTACTGACCTTATACTATCTTACAACTATGGTGGTCGACCTAATACTCACTTCTAAGTGTTCTAAAACTATGTGATAAGTGATAGTGCTCACTGGTGCAAATTTCAGAATGACAACTATGGTTTCTTGAGTACATTAGACACTCTTAAACTACAAGTTTTCCTTCAAAACTTTTACACAAGACTCTCCTAACCTAAGGGCATCTCAAAAACTTGATGTGGCTCAAGGGCCTAGCTTGGGCCTTCTTGGGCCTAAGCTAAAAGTCCAAGGTTCCCCTGTTTTTCTGGGCAGAAAATGCCCTGACTTGAATTAACTTGTGACACATGTTTCTAGCTCATATCCTATGAACTATGATTGGAAAAACTTCTCTGACACTCCCTCTAACTAAGGCCCAATTGGGCCTAATGAGGGCCTACCCATGATATGGTCAAATCTCCCTATTTCTAAGTTGCAACAAAACTGTCCCCTGCTGGACAGATTTTGTGATTCTACTTGTGCACCTAACCAAATGACATGCAAACCTCCAACCAACTCCTAAAACCTTTTATATACTCCCAATACTAACTTCTGGTAGCTTGGGCCTCAAAGTGCACACCAATGACATGGTCAAAACTCACTCTAAACCTCAGGGTGCTATACTGATTTTTCTGCAGAAACTATAACTCTCATTTTCCAAGGTTTTGACTTGACAAACTCAACTAACAACAACTCAATACTTAAACCAAGACTTATACATGGTAATCTACTGAACTAACTCCCTTATTCTCAAAATAAACTTGGGTGAGATCATCCATGCCCAAAAACAACAACATGCAACCAAATATATAACATGCAACTCATGGAAAACACATAACAAGATTTCGGCTAGGCATAAAGTTTTAAATGCTTGCAAAATCGACTTGCACCTAATACTCATCCTTAATAATCATGAAATATAACTTCTTTTAAGTATTAATAAGAAATTTATCATGGAAACAATCTATTTTAAGCACACATATTTCGAATTTATAGATTTTTAAACATAACTACATGATTTCCAAAAGAGTAGCATGCAAAACATGGTTGATCATCATTTTAATGTCTTAAAACTAACATGCATGGCTAAACATAAATATATAATGAAATTTCAGTAGCATGCAAAGGATTTTAAAGCATGATATCTCCATAAAACACTTAGTTAGCACATATACATAATATATCTCATAGAGAGCTCTTGAATTCACAAGAATCAAGAGTTTCTCTTTGGAGATCACATAAGAACTACACATGCATCCATGGAACTTCAACTTCTAAGTCACAAAACACTTGGAAAGTATATAAGATGAATGTAGGTAAAAGATTCACACTTGGGAAGATGAAGAATGAATTGAAAAATGGAAGGGGGTGGGGGATTTTGGCCTTCGGCCGAGAGCAAGGTGGGAGGGGGAAAATGAGAGAAATTTATGGTGTGTTGGAGTGTGGAATGAGAATGACTTCTCCCACTTTGATTTCTTTGTTTTATGCTATTTGGTTTACAAATGATGAGTGGAAGTGAGAACTTACAAAAATGTCCCTTGGTTAAAGTTAGGCCATTTTGCATGCAAGGCTAAGGTAGTAATTTGGTAATAATCAAATGAGTTAGTGGGGTTGGAAAAGTCTTGTTTGCCCTTTGAGAGAATAGAAGGGTGATTTGCATGCATGGTCTCTTATGTAATTTGATAAATATGACAACTAAAATTTACAATAATTTATTTTTATAAAATAAAATACAAGTTCAAAAATTATAAAATTTATATCATAAAATAACTTGGATTTTTAGAGACTTTATAAAATCATTTTCAAAATTTGTGAACAAAATACCTTTTAAAAGAAATTTTTCCAAAGCTTAGAATATTCCTTATAAATCAAAAATAAAGAAATTAAATAAACTCTTGCTTTGAAAAATCATATACTACACAAAGCAAATTTATAATGCAGAAACTTTCACTCACACTAGCGTACAATCATTGAATATATTTTTATTTGACTTTAATATTATACCCAATCCACAAATAATATTACATAAAATGCCGGTCGTAACATAATCCCCAAAAGTATCACTATCCAGTCCATGGAATAGCAACCGGAACAATCGGTATGCTTTGACATATTCTAATCACCAGAATACATCAATATTCGTGAGTAACAATAGGAATATGAATAATGAATTCAAATGAAAGGGAGAAATCAAGAATCGAAATGAAATATGAACAAGAATCAAAAGAGTGCAAGCGTAATAAGAATCTGAAGAAATATCACTATTCTGAAATTAGAATAGGGGAGAAACTTGCCTTTTGCGTGACTCACTGCAATTATGTTACCTTTTTCTATCACCGACTCAACCTGCCTTGCTGGCTTAGCTTCTGTTAGAGAAAGAGAATGATTTAAACATCTCGTACTTCAATTGCGTCTCAAACTGACTTCACAACGTTCCTAGTGTCTACCCATGCACTTATGACCGACTCATATATCATATATGAACAAACAAGACTCGATTAACCACATAATACATATAAGCACATAAGCACATAATCATTTTTATAACTAAAATAATTTTTAGAATCAAAACTAACTCGTTGTTAACTCGACTGATCATTATCTGACTCGTTTCCTATTTTTCCGGAATTTTTCGGACTCGTCTCGGTACGCGATTCGACTGATAATCAAGCAAATAACAAGGTCAACTAATTCCTAGTAGAAATTAGGTCTTAATATTATTTTTAATGAAAATAAATCATTTTTCTGAGCCAAAGCGCTTTCGTTTCGCTCGAATCGGACTAACGACCTATTTAATATCAATTAAACAATGATAATTCAATTTATTATTCAATATAAATAATTATTTCAATTTTTTAAACCCTAAAATAATTTTTAAATAATTATTTAAGAAAAATCAGAATCAAAAATGATTTTTCTATAATTTTTGGAATTAAAATGAATTTATTATGATTTATTGAAAATTATTTGATTAATTATCAAAATAATTAATCATTTTTAAATAATTAATAAATAATAAATAAATAATAAATAATTTAGAAAATAATTAAATATTATTTTTAGAAAATGTTTCAGAATTATTTATAATATAAATCAATTAATTAAGTAATTAATTAATTTATTTATTTAATAAATAAATCTAATTTTTAAAATTAATAAAATAAAATAAAAATTTAAAATTCAGAAACATTTGTCAGAAATCAAATTCTGACAAAATTGGATCAAAACCGGTTTTTAAACCGGGTTTGAATTCAGGTAAATGGGTCACCAAGAACGCAGATTCCAGTGGCTTTTCCGGTCACCGGAAAATTATCCGGCCAGATCAATTCATGCCAATACAGGGATGGTTTGGACTATTTTTGAGAGGGTTTCTACTCAGCATCAACACAGCAACTTCAGGCTGCCATCAACCACCACACACGATCCCAGAGTCGTGTTTTCCGGCCAAAACCCCAAAAACTCCAGCTAACATTTGCAAATTCTGACGAAGTCAATTTCTGGCCAAACTATGAATCGTTTGTGCTTGTTTTTACATGAAATCAATTGCAAATTAAGTTCTAACACATATCAACTATCAACACAAGTTAACAACCCCTGAAACAGAATTGCGGTCACCACCGACCTAAAATTCCGGCCAAAATACCAACTTTTGATTTTGTAAACGAAACTTAACGTTCTATAGTGCAAATCAAAGCTAAGAACACATACAATCTAACCCCTAACATATCAAGAACCAAATATTCACAGAAATCATCGAGTTGTAATTTGAAAATTCGGTATAAACCCTAATAATCGAACTTTGCTATTTAGGAATCGTTTGATCAATTAAATACCATGAATCGACTGCAAATCATCTCAGGAAGCTATATCAATCATCAAAACATTATAATAACCTTAGAATCAAAAAGCCCTAATTCGAACATAAACCCTAGAAATCGAAAATCAAAAACTACGGATTAAAACATGAAATTGATGCTAGAAACAGAAAGAACAGATCAAAACCTTCAATTTCAGTACTTGAATCACTTGATTTGATAAAGAAATTAGCTGGAAATCACGGTTTGATTCTTCGACCCGACTTGGTTCTTCCCGACCCGGTTTGTAGAGAATTTGTGAATTTTCTGATTTTTAATTACTTAATAAATTATAATTAAATAAAAATTAGGCTATTTATAGTAGTAAAATTAATACTCCTAAATAAAATTTAGGCCCTAATTCTACATCTTTTAAAATTAATAACCCCCTATTTTTATAATTTTTGAGTATTAAAATTTAATTTATAAATATTTTATACATGCAATATATATGCCAAAATTTCCCAAAAATTGTGAATAATGCAAAAATGCAAAGAAATGGTATAAATAAAGGTCCTATAATTTTATAAAAATAAAAATAGTGATTTTTGTGGGGTTTTTAACACCCAATGGGGCCCGAAAAAGTCATTTTTTGCAAAACGAGAAAATTTATAAAATGCCTGGATGTTCTGAATAATGTGATGGTAAAAGTCGTTTGATGAAAAATAAGGCCCATTATTTTATTTGAAATACCTGCTTTTAAATCATGTTTCGGGTCGTAAAACTTTTGAAATGAAAGCTATGAATGCAAAATAAAATTTCTGAAAAATATCTTAAAAATACTGGAACAATACAGAATACACGTAACACATAGCAATTAGAGTTTGACAGATAATTACACATAAATGACACATTAATACACATAATTTATTATAAATATGATATAACACAGACGTAATTTTCCTAGACGTTACACATAATGATGTATGTAGTCGAATGCGTATGATGGCAAATGGTGGCTTATACTACTTCATAACATTTACTGATAATTTCAGTAGATATGAATATATGGTTCTTATGAAGAACAAATCCGATTCTTTTTTAAATGTTCAAAGCATATAAGTTCGAAGTAGAAAAAGCAAAAAAGGGAAAAGTATAAAAGTTTTACAATCAGATCGTTGAGGAGAAATTCAAGAGTTTCTTAAAAGAGTGTGATATTGTATCACGACTTACTCCTTCTGAAACACCTCAATCAAATAGAGATTCTGAGAGGAGAAATCTTACATTGTTGGACATAGTGCGATCGATGATGAGTCAAGCGGATCTTCCATTCAGTTTTCAGGGTTATGCTCTAGAAATGGCTGCATATACACCTAACCAAGTTCCGACTAAAGCGGTTCAAAATATTCCATATGAGATATAGACTGATAAACGTCATAGCATGTCATTTATGAAAATTTGGGGACGTGAAGCATTTGTAAAATGTTTAGCCTCTAACAAGCTTGGACCAAAATTAGATAGATACTATTTTGTGGGATACCCAAGTGACACTAGGGTTTAGTTTTTATAATCCTTCCGAGAACAAAGTATTTGTTGCTCGGGCCGCTGTATTTCTTGAGGGAGAACTACTTTCTAATAAATTCAGTGGGAGGACAATACATCTCGATGAAGATCGAGAACCACATGATGACATTGATCAGAGTTGGAATAAGAACATGATGTACATCAAAATATTGAAAGTAATCATGTTTAGGAAACACAGGTTATTCATAGATTTAGTAGGATTCATCATGAGTTCGAGAGAAATTATGGATCTCTTTTGACCCAAGATGGTGATGTGATGCTTACGGATAACGATAAGCCTCTCACCTACCAAGATGTTGAAAGAGATATGTCCTAAGTCCAATCATGTATGAGGATTTAGGAATAACTTTTATCTAATCTGTTTTGATTTCATTGATATTAATAAAAGACTTGTTTTGTTTTTTATTGCGGGCTCTATCTATTTTAAGTGTTTAAATAAGATATACCACAGTTTAGAGTAGAGCTTTTTATGGATTGTGATGAGATCATAATAATGAGACCTAAAAGATGATAACTCTAAACTTAAATAGTTCCTGGTCGTAGGATTACTAACTGGTAATTAACAATCCGCAAAGATCGGTACATACTATGCTTGCTTCATTATGAAGGATGTCTGTTCTCATAGACATTTGTGTGGTGACACTATAGCTAGTATGCAGGTGCTTATTATAGAATAAGTTCACTGAACATGACTCACACAGCTGAACAACCGATGGAGTTCACTCACGTGTCAGCAGTTGTTCACATAGTGATAGTTGTACAAGTATCCTTAGACTTGAGGTCATCATAGTCATCTTGTGTACACTGAACAAAGCTTTGGTTTAGTTCTTAGTCTCCAGGGACAATTATAAGGGATCTACTGGGTATAGGAATTTGTACATGAAGATAATGTATGATCAATAAAGGATCTACCCCTTCCAGTGAAGGAAGAGAATGTTCAATGCTGATCCACTTATGCTAGTTCAGGAATCTCTAGCCAGAGTGAATGAAATTAGAAAGGAGTTTCTAATTTACATTAAATAGAACTAAGCATAGTGAATGGGAAAGCAAGTGATTAAATAAGATAGGCTTGACACAAGTTCCATGCCTTGTATTTAATCGTGACATTGCAGGGTAGAAGGAATTAATTGTACGGTAACTATTCACTGAATAGGTTCTTGGTATTCTAAGCAGTGAATTCGTATTATCCGGATAGTCGCGATATGCTGAGAAGTATCCCTCATGATGTAGAATAAAAATGATTAATTAATTAATAATATTTAATGAATTAGAGAATTTATATAAATAATGATAAAATATTTTATTATTATTTATTTCTACTACCGGCTTAATATTGAACCTACAGGGTCACACCATAAAAGAGAATGATTTAATGGTGGAGGAATTAATTAATAATGGCCGATAATTATTTATTTACGAAATAAATAATTAATTGGAAAATTTAATAATTTATTAAATGAGATTTAATTGATTATAAATTAATTAAGAAAAAGTTCTTAATATTATTAATTAAGAATTTAATTTTTGGAAATTAAATCAAGTGAGAGAATTATTTCTAAAGTATTTAGAAAAAGGATTAATAATTAAAAGGTGTTATAATTATTAGTGAGAATAATAAAGGGTTAATAATAATATTTTATGGGAAAATTTTCACCTAAAAATTTTGCCTATAAATATACTATTATAAACCCTATTTTTGCCTCAACCTAAAAATTGACAAAACCCTAATTATCTCCACCTCCTCCTACTCCATTACATCGATTTCTTGGTGGATATCGGTGGAGTGCTTCACACTTGAGGAGCAGCTGCTAGGGACCTCCGCTCGTGATTCTTGGATCGCTTTTAAAGGTTAGAAACGATCTCTCGATTTAATTCATGATTTGTATGCGTTTTATATGGATTTTATAACGTAAAAATTGTTTTACCATGCTTCCGTGATAGATAAAATCCTGCAATGGTATCAGAGCATAGGTTGTATGCATATAGATCTGTGATAAAAATTTCAGAATTTTATGTGCTTGTATGAATTAATTATGATTTTTACAAGTTATATCATGGATTAATTATGTCTAATTAGAAATTGTTTCTCAGAATTATTTTGACTGTAGATCTGGGTTCTACAAGTGTTGTAGATCGTCTGAATATTTTTTTCATAATTTTATGATGTATGGATTAATTGTTATGAATTTTTGAAGTTGTTTTAATTAAAATTCGTAATTAAATATATGTATATATAGTATATATATATATATTTGTTTTGCTGAAGAATAAAGTAAAGTATGTACTGATGTTCTGCTATACTGAGTGTTGGCGGCACGGTTTTCTGTGCAAGAAAAGTACGGTGGCTGTTCTGACAGGCGGAGAAACACAGAAGAAAGGGTGTCGCGCATTCCGGGAATGCGTTACACCCTGTGGCGCATTCACGGAATGCGTTACACCTTTAAATGGCTTAAAAGGGTTGTAATGCATTACCGGAATGCGTTACAGGGCTTGTAACGCGTTCCTGTAATGCGTTACAGCCCATCTGTTATTTTTAAATTTGATTTCTGGAAGTTTCGTAACTCCGTTTTGGGCGTACAATATATCGTTGGATTCGGTTTTCCGAGACGGATCTAATGGAGTTGTCAATTATTTTTTATATAATAGTTTTGAACTGTTTATATTCCCGAAAGTGTTCTAAAGCATGTTTTAATTGTTTTAATTGCTTTTAAATGCTATAATAAATTAGTACATCATTATATCAATGTGTGGCATGATAATTGCTTGCATGCTTACTTGTTTGTTTATTTTTATATATGAGATATAAGCCTATGTTTACCATGCGATGATAGATTTAGGTGGACTTAAATCAATATAAGGCGTGCTCTAGAAAATCTAGAATATGAATCGTTTCTTGCCTTAACAATAATATTATGAATATAATCATGAGATTCTTGTGTTTATGAAATACGTAATTAAATATTAATTTTCAATATTAAGAGAAAGGATGATTCTGTTAACAACAGATTTCTATATGTAAGAAAGAGTTATTAAGTGACGCCTCTTGACAATGCTCCACCCGATATGGGAATCATCTGATTATCGATTATTGATTTGAAATATTTAATTTAAAAGGAAGAATCTCTTTATAATAAGATTATGATTGTAACGTAATATAATCCCTCTAAAATTAAATAATATCAAGTAGTAATTGGCCAATGACACAACGGGCTTGTGTCGGTCATAGCCTTCCAACATGATAGAAAGTGGTTCTTATTTTTAAATCATTGTCGTTTCGTGCTACAGCCGAGGGCTTTGATTTCGAAATAAGAAATACTTGTCTATTACATAGAGATGTGTACATTGAATTAGAATCTAAAGGTCGTTACATGCTACAGCCGTGGGCCGTTGGAGACTGATTTAATTGTACGAAATGTTGGGTTAGACTTGACTTAGAATATTGAGTTTGTCGTGCCACAACCGTGACTCAATTATTCAAGAGGCTAAAGTTATATTATGGAATAACATAAGATATAATTGACAAGAGTTGTCTGCCTATTGAACATCACATGACGTTTCGTGCTACAACCGAGGTTGTGTAATGGAATGTAGGATCCCTATTCCCACTAGCATTATGAATGCTTAATTTTCACTTAGGGGTTGTACAAATTAGATAAACTGGTGGGAGACACTTATGAATAAATACCCGATTCATATAGTGTTTTGAAATGAAATCGAATATTTGCTAAGTGTTGTTATGTGTTTATCATTTACAGATTTACTATATTCGTTATGTCTTCTGCACTATCACTCTGGAGCATACTAGATGCTCACAAGTTGACTGGTCCTAATTTAGTTGTTTGCTTTCACTGTAACAAGTTGGGGCACTGGAAGAGGAACTGCAAGGTTTACCTTGCAGAATTGAAGAAGAAGAAGGGTAGTGAGACTACCGCTTCTGATTCAGGCATGTTCATGATCGAAGTTAATATGTCACTAGGTCAAATTTCTACTTGGGTATTAGATACTGCCTGTGGTTCTCATATTTGCAATTCGTTGCAAGGACTAAAGGGAAGTAGGACTGTTGAAAAAGATGAGGTGATTCTACGTATGGACAATGGAGCAAGGGTTGCGGCCATATCTGTAGGATCATTTAGTTTACATATGCCTACGGGCAAGACTATTATTTTGAATAATTGTTATTACGTTCCCTCTATTGTGAGGAATATTGTTTATATTCCTATGTTGGATTTGGATGGTTTTTCATTTATTATTAAGAATAATGAATGTTCCATTCTTAGAGATAATGTTCTTTATGGACGTGATATTTTAAATAATGGTCTGTATATATGTGACGTAGAGCATGATTTACTTCAGATTGAACAAACTAATAAAAGAAAACGAGATGATGAAAATCTAACCTATTTATGGCACTGTAGGCTAGGTCATATTAGTGAAAATAGACTGCGGACATTGCATAAGGAGGGGTTACTTGACCCCTTTGATTTTGAATCATATCCTACATGCGAGTCTTGTCTATTGGGTAAAATGACCAAATCTCCATTTAGTGGACATGGAGAGAGGGCTGCAGATTTGCTAGGATTGGTACACACAAATGTATATGGACCAATGTCTACGCAAGCCATGGGTGGATTTTCATACTCTATTACTTTCATAGATGATAAATCTAGATTCAGATATGTGTATTTGATGAAACACAAGTCTAAAGCCTTTTAAAAGTTCAAAGAATATAAACATGAAGTGGAGAAACAAACCAGACATAGTATTATAACTCTTCGATCAGATCGAGGTGGTGAATACTTGAATGGAGAATTTCTAGATTATCTTAAAAAAAATGGTATAGTCTCCCAGTGGACTCCTCCATATACTCCACAGTTAAATGGGGTATCTGAAAGGAGAAATCGAACTTTGTTAGACATGGTTCGGTCCATGATGAGCTATGCGAATCTTTCAGTATTCCTATGGGTTTATGCATTGGAAACCTCAGCATATTTACTGAATAAGGTGCCTTCCAAATCTGTTCCTCAAACTCCATATGAGATATGGAAAGAAAGGAAACCGAGTCTTAAACACGTTAAGATTTGGGGATGTCCAGCTTATGTCAAGAAAGTTGACCCAGATAAGCTAGAATCTCGATTCAGTAAAATGTAATTTTGTGGGATATCCTAAAGAGACTTTGGGGTATTACTTTTACACCGATCATTGGGTGTTTGTCTCCAGACATGCTACCTTCTTGGAAAAGTAGTTTATCCTTGAAGGAAACAGTGGGAGAAAAATTGAACTTGATGAAGTTCAAGAAGCACAAACTACTACGGATCAAGTGGAAACACCTGTTCAGACTGAACAACCTTTTGTGGAATAGCCCATTCGTAGGACAGGGAGAGTGTCTCGCCAACCTGAGAGGTATCATGGCCTTGTCATTGAGAATGGTAATGAGTTGTCAATCATTGATGATGACGACCCTATGACCTATAATGAGGCTATGAGTAGTGTTGACTCAGAGAAATGGCATAGTGCCATGAAATCTGAAATGGAATCTATGTATACCAACCAAGTATGGACTCTGGTTGAGGCGCCTGAAAGTGTTAAGCCTATTGGGTGCAAGTGGGTATACAAAAGAAAGATTGGACCAGATGGCCAGGTGGAGACCTATAAGGCCAGGCTCATGGCAAAAGGATTCAAACAAAGGCAAGGGATTGACTTTGATGAAACTTTTTTTCCTGTAGCCCTATGAAAATCAATTCGGATTTTGCTTGCGATTGCTGCTTACTACGACTATGAGATCTGGAAAATGGACGTGAAAACGGCCTTCCTCAATGGGGAACTTGAGGAGGAAGTGTATATGACACAGCCAGAGGGTTTTTTTTCCAAGGGAAATGAACATTTAGTGTGTAAGCTGCTGCGAACCATATATGTTTTAAGGCAAGCTTCTCATAGATGGAACATCCCTTTTGATGAGATAATAAAAGAGTTTGGTTTTATCAAAAACATAGATGAACCATGTATCTACAAGAAGGTTAGTGGGAGCACGGTAACATTTCTTGTATTGTATGTAGATGACATACTTCTGATAGGAAATGATATACCGATGCTGCAATCAGTCAAAGTATGGCTATCAAAGAACTTCACCATGAAGGACTTGGGAGAAGCATCCTACATTCTCGGTATGAAGATCTATAGAGATAGATCTAGAAGAATGATAGGTCTTACCCAGGGTACATACATCCAGAAAGTGCTTAAAAGGTTTAGCATGGAAAACTCCAAAAGAGATCTCATACCGATGAGCAATGGAGTGTCCCTTTCCGAAAAAATGTCTCCTAAGACACCTGAGGAAAGAGAGCGTATGAGTAAGATTCCTTATGCTTCAGCAATATGATCTATCATGTACGCTATGTTGTGTACAAGGCCTGATGTTGCTTATTCAATTAGTGTGACGAGCAGATATCAGTCCAATCCCGGTGAAGACCACTGGAAAGCAGTGAAAAACATCCTTAAGTACTTGCGAAGGACTCAAGACATTTTTCTTGTTTTTGGTGGTGAATCTGAGTTGAAAATAGAGGGTTATACTGACTCTAGTTTTCAATCAGAAAGTGATAGAAAATCCATGTCAGGGTACGTGTTAACTCTGAATGGTGGTGCGATAAGTTGGAAAAGTTCCAAACAGTCGACAACGGTTGACTTCACAACGGAAGCATAATATATAGCTGCAAGTGAGGCTGCAAAAGAAGCCGTTTGGATGAGGAAATTTGTTTCTGAGTTGGGAGTTATTCCTAGCGTTGAAGAGCCTATTGTGTTGTATTGTGATAACAACGCAGCAATAGCACAAGCCAAGGAACCTAGGTCTCATAAAAATTCCAAACATGTCCTGCGGCGCTTTCATCTGATTAGGGAGATTGTTGAGTCAACGTCGAGAGAGTTGACACATATAACAACGTAGCAGACCCACTCACAAAGCCACTTTCTCAAAGTCACTTTGATCATCATAAAGACAAGATGGGTATTAGATACCAGAGTGATTGGCTGTAGTACAAGTGGGAGATTGAAAGAGATATGTCCTAAGTCCAATCATGTATGAGGATTTAGGAATAACTTTTATGTAATCTGTTTTGATTTCATTGATAGTAATAAAAGACTTGTTTTGTTTTTATTGCGGGCTCTATCTATTTTAAGTGTTTAAATAAGATATACCACAGTTTAGAGTAAAGCTTTTTATGGATTGTGATGAGATCATAATAATGAGAACTAAAAGATGATAACTTTAAACTTAAATAGTTCCTGCTCGTAGGATTACTAACTGGTAATTAATAATCGTCAAAGATCGGTACATACTATGCTTGCTTCATTATGAAGGATGTCTGTTCTCATAGACATTTGTGTGGTGACACTATAGCTAGTATGTAGGTGCTTATTATAGAATAAGTTCACTGAGCATGACTCACACAGCTGAACAACTGATGGAGTTCACTCACGTGTCAGCAGTTGTTCACATAGTAATAGTTGTACAAGTATCCTTAGACTTGAGGTCATCATAGTCATCTTGTGTATACTGAGCTATGCTTTGGTTTAGTTCTTAGTCTCCAGGGACAATTATAAGGGCTCTACTGGGTATAGGAATTTGTACACGAAGATAGTGTATGATCAATAAAGGATCTACCCCTTCCAGTGAAGAAAGAGAATATTCAATGCTGATCCACTTATGCTAGTTCAGGAATTTCTGGCCAGAGTGAATGAAATTAGAAAGGAGTTTCTAATTTACATTAAATAGGACTAAGCATAGTGAATGGGAAAGCAAGTGATTAAATAAGATAGGCTTGACACAAGTTACATGCCTTGTATTTAATCGTGACATTGTAGGATAGAAGGAATTAATTATACGGTAACTATTCACTGAATAGGTTCTTGGTATTCTAAGCAGTGAATTCGTATTATCCGGATAGTCGCGATATGTTGAGAAGTATCCTTCACGATGTAGAATAAATATGATTAATTAATTAATAATATTTAATGAATTAGAAAATTTATATAAATAATGATAACATAGTTTTATTATTATTTATTTCTACTACCAGCTTAATATTGAATCTACTGGGTCACACCATAAAAGAGAGTGATTTAATGGTGGAGGAATTAATTAATAATGGCTGATAATTATTTATTTATGAAATAATTAATTAATTGGAAAATTTAATAATTGATTAAATGAGATTTAATTGATTATAAATTAATTAAGAAAAAGTTCTTAATATTATTAATTAAGAATTTAATTTTTGGAAATTAAATCAAGTGAAAGAATTATTTCTAAAGTGTTTAGAAAAAGGATTAATAATTAAAAGGTGTTTTAATTATTAGTGAGAATAATAAAGGGTTAATAATAATAATATTTTATGGGAAAATTTTCAGCTAAAAATTTTGCATATAAATATACTATTATAAACCCTATTTTTGCCTCAACCTAAAAATTGACAAAACCCTAATTCTCTCCTCCTCCTCCTCCTCCATTACATCGATTTCTTGGTGGATACCGGTGGAGTGCTTCACACTTGAGGAGCAGCTGCTAGGGACCTCCGCTCGTGGTTCTTGGATCGCTTTTAAAGGTTAGAAACGATCCCTCGATTTAATTCATGATCTGTATGCGTTTTATATGGATTTTATATCGTAAAAATTGTTTTACCATGCTTCCGTGATAAATAAAATCCTGCAGATGTTATGAACAGTCCAGATTCCGAGAGATGGTTGAAGGCCATGAAATCCGAGATGGAATCCATGTATCAAAATAAAGTATTGACTTTAGTTGATCCACTTGAAGGGGTAAAACCTATAGGGTGCAAGTGGGATTTTAAGGAGATTACTGACATGGATGGTAAAGTACATACCTATAAGGTGCGACTAATGGCAAAAGGTTTCAAACAAATTCATGGTAGAGACTATGATGAGACTTTTTAACCAGGTTCTATGGTCAAGTCCATCCGGATTTTGTTAGCAATAGGTTCTTACTTTGACTATGAGATTTGGCAAATGGATGTCAAAACCGCTTTCTTATATGGGAGCCTTGAAGAGGTTGTATATATGATACAACCTGAGGGTTTTTTCGATCCAAAGTTTTCTAAGATGGTTTGTAAGTTGCTTCTATCTATTTATAGATTGAAGTAAGCCTCAAGGAGAATGAATATTCATTTTGATGAAACGGTCAAAGAGTTTGGCTTTATTCAAAATAAAGATGAACCATGTGTTTGCAAGAAGGTTAGTGGGAGTCATGTGACATTCCTAGTATTATATGTAGATGACAAATAACATATATGGAATGACATACATTCTCTACAGGCTGTTAAGACCTGGTTGAGAAATAATTTCTCGATGAAAGACTTGGGCGATGCTACCTATATATTAGGGATCAAGATCTATAGAGATAGATTGAAGAGATTAATTGACCAAGTCGAAGTACATACATTGATAAAATATTGCATCATTTTTGGATGCATGAGACAAAGAAATGAAATGTTTCGATGTCTCATGGGATAGTGATCTCAAAAGATAATTGCCCCCTAAATCATTAGATGATAAGGGCCGTTTGAGAAAGTTCCATATGCTTTAGTAATTGGATCTATAATGTGTATAATGATATGTATTTATCCTGATATTTCGTATGCTTTGAGCATTATGAGCAGATACCAGTCTAATCCAGGTGAGGGTCACTAGATAATTTTCAAGAATATTCTTATGTACTTAAAGAGGACTAAAGATTTATTTTTGGTGTATGAAGAAGATGGGGAACTGGTAGTAAAGGGTTACACTGATACTAGTTTCTGAACCTAATGTCTGGTTTGTGTTTTGTCTAAATATAATTGATGTTAGCTTGAATAGTTCATAGCTAGAACATTGATGATTCTATGGAAGCCGAATATATTGATGCTTTCAAAACAGCCAAGGAGACTGTTTAGACATGTCCTTAAGCGATATCACCTTATTAATGAGATTAATGATCAAGGAGATATATATGTAAAGTGCATAGTAATGATAGTGTTGCAGACCCACTGGCTGAGGCTTTGTCGCAGCAGAAGCACGATGGTCATACTAGTTCCATGAGTATTAGATACATGGGTGACTGGCTTTAGTGCAAGTGGGAGATTGTTGGTGTTTGTGCCCTAGAGACAACACTATGATGTTTTAGTTTAAGACATTTGGATTATTAATGTTTATGTTCTATCGATTATTTCCTTTATAATTTATTAATTCTTAATTTATTGCAATATAAATGTTAGATCAATAAATGTCCTTGAAATATGATATGCAATTCTTTATCTTTTAGTACGTGACTTAGAAATGAGATTATGAGAATAGTATCAACATTCCTAAAGGTCCCTAGTCGAGTATTATTATTAAGGGACAATAATAATGCATTAAGACTGGTGTGTTTGTTGATTGATGATCACATCTCATTGATCATAGGTATAGTGATACTAAAGTAAAAAATACAAGTATATGTAAATATACATGGTGCGGGACAGACTCGATGTGAGATTCTACATGTCTGTTGTGTCATAAGTAATTCTTACAGTGATAATGATGTAATGGTCTTTAGACCTGAAGTCATTATATTTCTATACGAGAATTAATATACATTAATTACATTAATATTTATCCTTGACCGGGTAATGATAAAAGTGGACATTGGGTATATTATGAATCGTATGAGAAATATGAATGATCTAGATGAGATTTAACCCTCCTATATTAGGAGTGATATTATTGGCCTCTTCTGTAACTATAAAATGTGTGGCCACGCTAAAATGTTGATTTGATATGATAGTCTACTCATTGTTCAATAAAACTTGGATTAAACTATGATGAGGATGACACATTACATGCCTCTACTTTAATCTATAATATTTGGTTAAAAGGATTATATTACATTGTACATTATTCACGAAATGTTTAATCGATCACCGATTTAATTATTATTACTTGGGTAGCAATGATGTATTACTAGATGCCGCTCATTGTTTATGATTTTATATTAGATTTAAATTTCGTTGCCAACGTAATAATAACCTATAGGGTCACACACAAAGAATGCTTAAAGGATTATTTAATTTAAATTAAATTTAAATTAAATTAAAGTAGTTCAAATTATTTAATATTAATTATGTATGACTTAAGCCTATAGGAGTGAGGCATTTGAGTCTCACCAACTTTAGAAGTTAGTTTGAGTATTAAAAACATGTAGGAAGTGAATTAGAGTGAAGGCCCAAGGTGGAGACACCCCATTTCCACCAAGAAACCCGAGAGCACCTTTCGAGTGGCATTAGGAAGCTTTAGTGGTATTCGTTGTATTAAGGACTTAGAGGCGAAGAGTCTGAGTTTTGCACATCATCTTTAGGGTTAAGTTAAGTTCAATAATAGTTCTTATGTGTTACTTGCTTATGTGCTTAGGTATTTAGGTGATATTATAGTATAAATAACTAGTAGTATGTGCCATGCCGTTATGTGATTATGTGACTCTGTGGATTACTTGAAATACATGCGATTAAATTATGTGTATTCTTATAATTATAAGTTCTTATGTAATAATAGTTATGATAAAGGTAATAGTGAGTCTAGGAGCTTATAGGTGTATGAGGTGTAAAGGGTGAATAATAATAAATTTAATATAATGTGTAGGTTCCGAAGCGAAGGGGAAGACTCGTGCCGTCAAGATCGAATAATCTTAGAACTATTGGAAGGAAAGTTACTATTTTCTTATGCTTATAATTGTTGGAAAGTTACTACCGTCTTATGCTTATAATTGTTGGCAAGTTATTGCAAGTCTATATACTTCTTTCATGAATTCTTAGTTGTAATAATCACCATGTCGTTAATTAATTCGAATACTTCCATTAATATCTCATGATCTTGTTAGTACCTTACCCTCAAAACATTCCCTATCCATTAGACCGTGAATACTAAACTCTCTATCAAATTCCCTAATGCGAACCTCATTAGTGAACTTGAATTCTCTTGTTATAATTCCATTAAAATGATACCAAATCTTTCCCGGCATCCATGTTATAAATCATTAAAAATAAAATGTTTTCTTATCTTAGTGGATTGGACCCAGACGCAAGTCCTTTTCTCGTTATTGATAGGCTCACATATAACCTAGGGATCCCATTATATTTGAGAACCCAACGCGGTTCAGAATTACTTCGCGGCTGATCACCGGCTGTAATCCGTAGCGTTCTAAAATGATTTTGATGATTCGATAATTATAACATGATTGCCTGATGCCATGATATCATATGCCATGTTTCGATTGTTATAATTCTACCATGCTCTTATATTATAACTTCATGTTTCTTATTGTCATTTTTCTTAAGCATCTATAACCTCTTGAATCATGAACCCGTGATTTTGAGATAATGCATTGTACAATAGAACTGTTAGTACTTTCTGAGCCTATTAGCTCATTTTCTTGTATTTAACCCTGTTCTACAGCTAGCAATCATGGTTCGTACCAAATAGACTGCCCGTAAGTCAACCGGTAGGCAGGGTGAAGACCATTTGAGGGCGCAAGTAGAATATATATAGGCAATATCCACCAGCATATAATTGTGGTATTAGTTAGAAGGGCTGTTCCAAACTCTGAACTTTTAAAGATCTCAGGATTGCTATTATTTTGGTCGGATCTGTAATCGAATTATTATTATCTTTTGGACTTATAAGTTTGTAATATAATTATGGTTCACATTTATTTAGTGTGTGTGTGTTATTGGTTTGGGGCGTGACAAATTGGCATCCTGTTAACAGGTTTTAGAAAACAAAGAAGCATTTCCACTTCCATGCGAACTTGAAGATATTCAAAGATGCTAGATGGAGAAATGGAGCAGCATGTAATTAGACTAAGACACTTTTGTCCTATTAGTTTATCTTTTTATCATGTAACTTGGTGATATATAAACCAAGAGTAGCAAGTTGAAAATTAAGAGAGCAAGAACTGAAAAATAGAAAAAGTTATATATGTTAAGAATTTCTCTGTTCTAAGTGTATCATACTTGTAAGCCGCTGTGTGCATTTTTGCATCACAGAGTTCTCATCAATATATATATCTCCGATGGGTAAGTTCAATCCACCAGAAAGTTTTTAATCCTTGTGTTCAATTACTTTATGTTTGAATACATCTATATTTTCATTCGGCACTTTTGCATATTAAACACTGATATATTTATATTTGTGAGAAGTTCTTGAAATTAAAAAGAAACCAAGAATTATATTCAACCCCTCTTCTGTAATTTCTAGTTGTTAGATTGTCTGGGATTAACAATTGGTATCAGAGCAAGCTCTTGACACACTAAGAGTCTAAAGATCAAGGCAACTAACAAGATGAGCAGGAAGGATGTTGGAGTAAAGATCCTTTTCTTGGATAAAGACAACTATCACCATTGGAAGGTAAAAATGCACCTGTATCTTCTCTCTCAAGATGAAAGGTATGTTGATTACATTGAGAAAGGTCCTCATGTTCCTAGAAAAGCTGCTACAGATACTGAAGGAGCTGTAGGCGATGAGCCAACTATTATAAAACCACAATTAGAATGGACAGATGAAGACATGGATCAAGTACAAAAAGACAAGAAGGTTATGAACATTTTGTTCAATGGTCTTGATGGAGATATGTTTGACAATGTCATCAACTGCAAGACTACTAAAGATATATGGGATACAATTCAAATCATATGTGATGGAACTGAACACGTGAGGGAAAACAAGATGCAACTTCTAATTCAGCAGTACGAGCACTTTCATTATGAAGAAAATGAATCTCTGAGTGACATCTTTAGTAGATTTCAAAAACTACTAAATGCACTAAAAATGCATGGAAGAGTCTATCAAGCAAAAGATTCAAACCTGAAATTCCTTTAATCTCTACCAAAATAGTGGAAGCCTATGACTGTCTCTCTCATAAATTCTCAAGATTACAAGAAATTTACTTTGGAGAGACTGTATGGCATTCTAAAAACTTATGAGCTTGAAATGGAATAAGATGAGAAGATAGAGAAAGGAAGAAAGGAGGGAGGATCTATTGCTTTGGTGGTTGAACTAGAGAGAGTGAAAGAGATGAAGGGTAGATAAAGATGAAGAAACAAACTATGTCAATCTAGCTCTAATGGCCAAATCACATGAAGCGGAAGTTAGTTCTTCAAGCAATCAGGTAATCACTACTAATCTAGCACATATTTCTAAAGATGAGGGTAATGATGCTATAAATGACATGTCTACATAATTATATCACTTTCGTGTTACACTCAAATCTCTCACTAAGGAAAACACAAAAATTAAGGAAAATAATTTATTTTTAAGTGAAAGAAATTATGTGTTAGAAACTCAATTTGTTAATTTGATTAATTGAAAATAGAGTGTAGAATTGCTAAGGAAGAACTAACTGAATCCTTTAAGAAAGAGAAGATTTTAAGAAAGCAACTTGAACGAGAATAGGAGGTAATTAAATCTTGGAAATCATCTAGAGATGTCCATACTCAAATTACCAAAGTTCAAGGTATAGAATGTTTTTGTGAGGAAGCCTGGAAAAATAGTAAAGAGAAACTGGATCCTAGTTTGGTAGAAGGACTTTCAACGGATGTGGATTCAGTGGATAATAAAGATTATCTATTGAAAGATAGAAAGATTTATCCATCGAAAGATAAAGAACCACATCCGTCGAGTCAAAGAAATCAAGTTAGTAAAGTCAAGCTAGCTAAGTTAAATGAAAAATATGGATCGGTTTCCAAGAACTTTGTTACAGGAGAAACAAGTCAAATCAAGGAGAACAAAAGAGTCAATGTGGGATATCTGTCAATGAAGCAACTAAATGACAGATTGGAGAAAATTGAGTATGCCTCAAAATCCTTAGTTTGCTGCATTTAGTATGCCTCAAATTCCATTTAACATGCCATACTGGAGTAACATGTTTGCACAAAATATACCAATTCATGTTAACCAACTTGTGCATGATAATTCTGCAATTACTAATGGTTTTTTAAGCCCTACTCTAATGACCAAGGTTGAAGCTCAATCACCTGAGTCAAACGAGGACAAGCCTAAGAAACCTAAAAAGAAGGCTAACGAGGCAGTACCCAAGGAAACTCTGGTACCAAAATCAACTTGATTTAGTTTTGATGTATGCAGGAAAACAGAAATAATCTTTGGTATTTGGATAGTGGTTTCTCAAGGCACTAGACTGGATATTCTACCCTGCTCACTGTGTTCAAGGAGAGAGCTGGCCCAAGTATTACTTTTGGAGATGACAGCAAAGGGTATACTATGGGATATGGCTTGGTTTCTAAAGACAATGTCATCATTGAAGAAGTTGCTTTAGTGGATGGACTCAAACATAATTTTTTAAGTGTCAACCAGCTATGTGATAAGGGCAACTCAGTAACATTCAATTCTAAAGCCTGTGTTGTTACTGACAAAAAGAACAACAAAGTGGTTCTCACTGGAGTGAGAAAAAGAAATGTATATCTAGCTGACTTAACTCATCAAGTACAAATTCCATTAATTGTCTTTTTAGCAAAGCTAGTCAAGATGAAAGTTGGCTATGGCACAAGAAACTGTCCCATATGAACTTCAAGACTATGAATGAATTAGTCAGGATAGATCTTGTAAGAGGTATTTGTTGTGCAAGACATGCCTGTACTATAACAAGACTAAGTCAAATTGACAGCCCTAAGTAAGTCGTATGATAATCTAAGTTTGCATTTTGTATTATATCACTTAAGTCTGTAAAAGTGTAAATAGATTAGACTGGAGTATTTTTCTGTAAACAGTCTCAAGCCTAAGAATAAACTCTGGAAGAAGATCATGAAGATCATGCCTCAGAGAAAGTGTGAAGAAGCTTGGAGTTGAATAAATCTGTTTTAGGAAAAATATTTTAAGTCAAGAAATCTAGAAGTCACAGATTAAGTCTTATAGAGAAGTCATTCGAGAACTCCAGAATGACTTATCGAGAAGTCAAGGAAAGCTTATAGAGAAGTCTCAGAGATATCAATAATCCAAAATGAACACATGAAGATTGGAGACATCGACAAGTCAAATTATAATTAAGGATCTCAGAGATATCGACAAGATAAAATATCAATAGAGATCTCTGAGATATCGACAAGTCATTTCCGCACTAGAGATATCGACAAGCCAAAATGAAGACATGAAGATTAGAGACCTCGACAAGCCTAATTCTCTTATAGACAACTCAGAGACTTTGATAAGTCAAAACCACTATAGAGTAATAAGAGATCTCGATAAGTCATTATACTTATCGAGATGTTGAGTTCTCTATATGACAAACTGGAGATCTTGATATAAAACTCAAAGTATAAAATACAGATCAGTTAAATATCCAGGATTATCAATCAACAAACAAATCAATCACTGATTTGAAAAGTCTACAAAAAGCAGCTTGAAGAGTACAAGATCAAAGGCCAAGATTAAGTGACAGAGTAAAGTCATAGACATGCACGATTTGCAAAGATACACTAAGCCAGAAATAGAAAGTTTTAGTTAACATAAAGTAGGGTTTAGTACATGCTATTGCATGCTGTGTAAAACATGTGTTTACTGTTCTATAAAGTAAACACTGGATGCTTTCTTTTAGATGTAACAAATTAGATCTAGAACATCTTGTAACTCTCAAGAGAGAAGCTGCGTTCTTTATCAACAAAGAACCCAGAAATTAGTGGCAAGACATACTTGATTTTAATATAAAATTAAGTGAGTTTTGAAAGATAGTGTGTTCATGTACATATTTCATTATTCCTGTTAAAGCATATTATCTTTACAAGACATATTACTTTGTTCCCCATTCATAACCATTCAAAAAGCTGAAAAATAACCTAAAACATATTCACCCCCCTCTGTGTTGTATTAATTACCTAACAAGTGGTATCCGAGCCAAATATGAAAGCAAATAGATTAAAGATCTTGGAAGAATGAATACACGGAAACTCAGCAGTATCAAAATCCCTACCTTTGACAGATCTAACTACATACTATGGAAAAAGAAAATGATGTGTTCATCAGGATGGCCAATCCATTATATATTCTGATCCTCAAGAATGGGCCTTTCACCCCCATGGTAAGATTTGAGAAATCTACAGATGGAGACATGGTCATTCTAACACATTATGCTCCTAAAGATCCTTCAGAATATACTGAGCCTGAAAAAGAAAAAAGTCTCTCTGGATAGTGGCTGACAGCTGATCTTGATAGAGTCACTTGATAATGTAATGTACAATCACATTGTCAACCGTGACACAGCCAAATAGATGTGGGACAAAATAGAGATCTTATGTGAAGGAACAGAAGAAGTTAGGTCAAACCAAAGGAGGATTCTGGTTTCTCAGTATGAAGGGTTTATGGCTAAACCAAAAGAAGGAATTACTGAAGTTTTTGAAAGGTTCCACAAACTGATAAATGACTTGCAGCTACATGATAAATATTATGAAGTTGAGGAGGTTAACCTAAAGTTTTTTCTAGCCCTTCCTGACCATCTTGAACAAAAGATATCAGCCATAAGAGAAGGAAGATATCTAAGCAGAACGACTTTGGAAGTTCTATATGAAATCTTAAAAACTTATAAACTTGAGATGCTGCAAAGAAAGTCATTGAAAGGACATCATGGACATGTTGTTGATGGTTAAAGTGCTTTGATTGTGAATGACAGAGAAGAAATTGAAGATGAGCAAGATGATCAAGTTTCAGTTGTTCAAGCTATGGAAAAAAGAACAAAGGACCTCATAAGTAAGTTGTATTGGAGCTGGAGGAAGATGAATATTATACCTTGGATGAGCTAGATGAAATGGACCAATCCAATATAAGAGTCAAGAAGCCAAGGTTCTTCAAAAGAAAGGGACAATCTTCTAACAGCAACAATTGGAAACCAAGAGCTCGATATAATTCAGCTAGCAAATATGGCTACAAAATAGGATCTATGGACATATCAAATATAAGGTGCATCAACTGTGATGAGATGGGTCACTTTGCTGTTGAATGCAGAAAGCCTAAGAAGGTGAAGAAGGATAAAGCTTACTTGGAACTAGAAGCAAAGTATGAAGCTCTCTTGAAGAAGCAGTCTGGAAAAGCTTATATTGCATAAGGAAAGAGTTGGGATGTTACTGATGTTGATGATGAGGATGAAGAGGTTGAAAACTATGCACTTATAGATTTTGAGCATGGAGAAGCATCCACTTCAAAATCAAAGTTACCAACTCTAACCACCATTGATTTAAATTCTAGTCAATATAAGGAGACTGTGGAAAAGATGAGTGTAAAGATGTTCCATAAACACACTAGCTTAGTAGCAGCTATTGAGGAAGTAAGTAGGCTAACAAAAACTAATCAGAAGCTTGAGAGTGAGAAGAAAAAGATGGATCTACTGCTTGTGGATCTTGAGTCAGTCAAGCAAGAAAATGAATATTTAAAAAATAAGCTGAAGTATGCCAATGAGATTAAAGCTGTGTTAAGAGAAATGATTGAAAAGAATGAGGTGAAACTGATATCATTCAGGAATGCATCTGAGTTGGTTGGTCAGTACCATGAGAAGAATAAACCATGTGCTAACATAGCTATTGGTCTTGATTATGATGCTTTGAATAACAACAAGAAAGATGTTGGTGGAAAAGAAAAAGCAATGGAAAATGAAGATGTCCCAGCTATGCTGAGAAAGGTTGGTTCATCTATGTTCAAAGCATGTGAAGTAGATTTCAGTGAAGAAGAGTTGATCATAAAGAAAGACATTGTTGATGAAGACAATGAGAAGAAAATGTAGAAATAACTCCAACTTCCAAAACTAAAAAGAAGCTCGTGGTCAACCAAGATTCCAAGACACCTGTCAAGGAAGTAAAAACTAAAGATGTAAGAAAGAAAAAGAAGAATAGAAATGGGAAGATTGGGATAAACAAGAGAAACAATTTTTCTTATGTTGCAGATGCTCCAAGAAAACAATGTCAAAAATGTGGCTCTGTGAATCATCTAATTTACTTTTGCAAAAAGGTTATTAGTAAGCCAGAAGTGGGAGCATGTAAGTACAATGAAGCAAAAACTGAAGATTTCTACTCATTCTGTGATAAGTTTGATTGCATACCTTACAAAATGAAAGTAATGACAAGTTGCCACAAGCTGAGAGTTGATCTTAAGGAAATCAATATTGATTCCTCAGCTAAAAAGGACAATGCACATCACTCAGTGAATTCTATTCTTTCTGAATCATCAAACTCTACCTCTATCAAATCTGTTAACAAGAGATAGTACCCAACACTACTTGGGTTGCTAAACACACCTAAAACTTATTATTTGCAGGGCAAAGGAAAGAAAGTCATATGGATCATAGATAGTGGATGTTCAAGATATATGACAGGTGATATGGCCCTGCTATCACAGTTTGAGGAGAAGGCTGGCCCATTAGTGACTTTTGGAGATAACAACAAAGGTTTCATGATGGGATATGGAAAATTGATTTCTGGAAATATTGTCATTGAAGATGTAGCACTGGTAGCTGGTCTTGAAGTGAATCTCCTTAGTGTTAGTCAATTTGCAGACAAAGGATTCAAGGTCTCATTTGACAAAGGAGAATGCATTTTTATCAGCAAAAAGACTAGTGAAGTTGCTCTAACAGGAGCAAGGAAAGGAAGATTATTTGTTGCAGACTTGGACTCACCAAACGAGGATGGAATTTGTTGCTTCTATACCAAGGCATCTGTAGAAAAAAGCAAGCTATGGCATAAGACACTGTCTCACTTGAATTTCAAGGCAATCAATACTCTAGTCAAAAAGGAGTTGGTGAGAGACATCTCTAATATGGAATTTGCTCAAGATGAAGTCTTGATGCTTGTCGAAAAGGAAAAATGAAGAGATCAAGTCATAAGAGTAAAACTGTGAATCCTATAAGTGCACCTTTGCAACTTATTCACATGGATTTATTTGGACTAGTTAATGTCCAGTCAATTTCAAGAAAAATATATGCACTTGTGATGGTGGATGACTACTCCAGATAACGACTCGTATTTATCTATTATTAAAAGTGTAATTATTGAATAATTAATTAGATAAAACATGTGTATTGGTTTAGTAAGTTATGTGTGGTTTTATTAATTATCTGTGATTTATTGGTAAATAGGATGGAAATTGTGTAATTAAATATTAAGTTGTGTTGTTTGTTTCGCGTTTAAAAGTGATTTTATTTCAGTTTTATTTTCATAAATAATTGTATTGTCCCTAAATTTTTTTATGCTTTTATAATTTAATAACTATTTTTAGGATTTTATTAAACTGAGAAATTCATATTTTATTAATTATTTGTCTTTAAATGATTTTCTGATTTCATCTATTTGTAAAATCAGTATTAAATTCCAGAATTCGTCAAAAATTATGAAACTCATATTTTATTAAGTTTGGATTATTCCGGGAATTTTAAAATTATTTTGGAAAGTTTTAGGATTAATTTTACCCGCGCATTGATTCGTTTTAATGTTAAAAAAACAGATATATATGGCCTTTCAGAAATTGTTTTAAAATTTTGAAAATTACATTTTTATTTACTTCGGGATATTTTAAGATTATTTTCGTAATTTTATGGACTAATTTTATGTGCGGCTTGGCTCGATAAATTGCGAAATGTGGAGTGAATCCAGGTTACTGGGAGAAGAAATACGTGTCTTAATTACAGTATAATCACAAACACGTGGCAGAGGTTGTTGCTGCGTGTCTTATTTATAAACAGATAGACATCAGAAGGGATAAACACAAGCATTTCTATCCATTTCTCCCTGTAATTTCTCCATTTCCTCGATCTCTTTTTTCCCTCTGTCTCATGGCTCTTTGTTTTACTGCATTTTTTGCCGCTGCTTTCAACTGTTATTCCCGGTAAGCTCCCACCTAACTCCGGTTCGCTTGGTGGTTTCAGTTCTGTATTTTTTTTGATTATATACATATACATACGCATATGTGCTGCTGAGTATGTGCAATTGTGTATATATGTTTGTAATTTGGCTCTGTTGCCCTGTATTGCCACCCTTCCTCGACTTTTCTGATGAGGCGGTGGTGGCGGCTGGGTGGCGAGTGTTGTATACGTGTGTGGTGCATAGGAGCATGCGTGTAGCCATCCATGTTGCTTTCTCCATTGTGCCTTGGTCGAGTTATTCGATTAATTCAAATACTCTCCTCCTTGTTCGATCGGTGCTTCATGAATTTTTGATTAAATTATTCGATTATTATCATTATTTGGTTTATTCAAATTTATTTCTGAAAAATTCGAATGAATTTTGATGATTAATTGAATAGTTATTCTAATTATTCAATTTAATTGGTGTAATTTATATGGAAATCTGTATTAAATCGGGCACCAATAAATTATACCGGCATTGACGATGAACTTCGGTGATTAACGGTGGACTGTGATGAAGTGATTCTGACTCCTAATATAAATAAATAATAATAAATAAAATCAGTTATAAAAATTAATTTTGAAGCGAAAAGTAGAATATTATTATTAGAGTCGTACTAGTGTTTGGATGGCGAATTGGATTGATTATGGATTGTTGTTGTTGTGAATTTGGTTTGAGACGTCGATTTATGTTTCGACGGGTAGGCCGATAAACAGAAGAGATGCTGCCCGATTTTTCGGAAAAATTAAATTTGAAAGTTCGGGAGCGTACCTTATAATTGTCGGAAATACCGGTCGAACGTGTATACTTGTATAATCATAATGAGTATTTTACGGAACCTAACTGTGGATCGTGGTAAAACATTATGCAAGTTATTTGACAACCCTATTTTGTTGGAGCAACGAGTATAAGTATTTTTTCGAAAAGATTATCGAACCAGGATGTGAATGCGTGAACCCTAGTTGTTGTGTGTGTTATAATAATATATATGAGTACGAGTCGGGATTTGATATCGAATGGGTAGATTTGTTAGTGAGGATATGTCAAGCAAAACTGGTTGTCCAATATAGAGTAGTTCGACTTTGTAGGCTCTAATCGGAAGGCCTGGAAGTTGACGTTGGACTAAAGTTAACCTAGTTATCAGTCGACAAGCGCAGCGAGGTTCCAAGCGAAGGATCTGAGCGTTGAAGTCGGATCCATGATAGTCTCCTAAATAGGTGATAAGCCCGAACAACCGAGTCGATCCAAAATCAGTCAGTGATAGTTATAAATCTCTCCAAGGCAAGTACCCCTGACCATTCTTTCATGGTTCAGTATATGTGAATAGCTAATGTTTTAATCCCGTAATGGAATAGAAATGTTTTAAGTTATGTATCCCCTGTATTGAAAATATTGTTTAAATATGTTTTTTGGGAAAAGTAACTTCTGAAAGTACCTATCTCTATAATGTGATTAAAATGAAAGGAAATTTTGAATAGTATGTTGTGACGGAATGATTTTTAACAAGAGATAGGTAAAAGTGAATTTGAAAACTGGATAAAACGAATCAGATATTGGATAACATTGCGTAAGTGGCTAATTCGGTTGTGCACCCTATCTTTACCGATTAGTCTAGCATAGTTAATCAGAGACCTAGCTAGTCTCTGCGGATCCGGTTAAATTATGTAAAAGCCTGATCAGCTTTCCTAGAAATTTTGTGTGATAGCCCGACAACTATCCTAGATACTTTGTGTGGAGGCCTGATCAGCCGTCCTTAGATAACATCCAATACATATCTGATTGTGTTTATGGTTCCAGTAACGGAACAAATAATTTTGTGGTCCCCGTAACGGGATAGATGGTTTTATGGTTCCTGTAATGGAACAGTGGTTTTGGAGATGAAAATAACATGCTAAAATTGAACTTTGGTATTTATGCACAACACACGACTGTTGATTTTGTTTTACGCGGCATGCTAGTTTTGATATCCAATTTATACATATTTTACTTGTTTTCTAGCAAGTTATGAATTCTGTTCCTATAATTGCTTTACTTTAAATCATTTTACTTGTTATTCATATAGTGGTACTACTAAGCAACTGATTGCTCTCCCTTGCAGAATGTTTTGTATATATATATATATATTGAAGATGCTTAGAAGAATCTTCCATCGTAGTCAGGGCAGAATTCCAGTTGCTTCCGTACCCGGCTCCTCTGAGGTAGTTGTGTTGGACCAAAGGTGGTCTGTTGAGTTGCTGTATTAAGTTAGACTTGTTAGGATGGTTTGTTATAAGTTAGTCTTGTAATAGTTGTGACCTAAGTCATACTTAAACCTGGAAAAGATCTTGGAAAAAGGGGTCGTATTTATATTCTATCATGGAATTGATTATATTATGTTGTTATTGTGGTTGTTGATAACTTCAATTCCTGACCCCGGGGTTGAGGCCGTCATAATTTATGCACTCTAAAGATGAAATTCCACACTTCATAATTGAACACATCAAGAAGATTGAGAAGCAGGCTGAATATCAAAATTGTGTGAAAAGATTGAGGAGTGACAATGGAACAAAATTCAAGAATACAACTTTAACTGAATTCCGCAAAGACAAAAGCATTGTTGAAGAGTTCTCAGCTTCTAGAACACCTCAGCAAAATGGGGTAGTTGAGAGAAAGAATAGAACACTAGTAGATGCTGCTAGAAAAATGATGCAAGATGCAAAACTGCCAACTAGTTTTTGGGAAGAAGATGTGAACACGGCATGTTATACTCAAAACAAATATCTCATTAACAAGAATCTTGGCAAGTCACCCTACTCAATCATGTCTAAGAGAAAGCCTACTGTGAAGCATCTTCACATGTTTGGAAGCAAGTGTTATGTGTTGAAGGACAACTCTGAATATGTGGGAAAATTTGACTCTAAAGTTTTGAGGCAATTTTTTCTGGGATATTCATTGGAAAGAACGACCTACAAGGTCTATGTGCTTGATTAAAGGAAAATTATGGAAAGCACAGATGTTACTTTTGATGATGAAAAGTGCCCAGGCTTGGAATGCCTTGATGAAAATTAAGCTGAAGCCCTAAAGTTTAAAAATCTCAACATTGATAGTGATTCTGATAATGAAGCCGAAGTCAACACAAATCACAGAATAGATGAATAGTCAACTGAACAAGTGAATCATGAGAATGGAAGTTCATATCATGTACCTGATTTTGATAGCACAAACTCAGGGGGAGAAAGAAAGGAAGGTTCTACAAGTCATGCCAATGGGGAAGAAAATACTGAAAACTCAAGTCTCGTAGTTAATGGAGATCAGTATTGTGGTTTATATCTTAAACCCTTATACTTCTTTCTTAAGACGTATTTTATTTCCAGAGTAATTGTTTACTATCCCATAAGTTGCTTACTTTTCCTGTGAGAAAGTTAACAACGCGAAGTAAGCCACTTAGGATCATGTTGATCTCATTACAAAACAGATTCTTCCCTTCCTGTTTGTGAATTTCTATGTAAACATTGTTTCCTTCCTTGGTGATTCTGTCAGTTGATTAAGGGCAGATAATGCATATGATTGATTGTTTGTCTGTGTCACAAAGGGGTCTGGTGGGACGCCATCGAATTATGTGTTATACACTATACGGTACTAAGACTGGCCATCTTATGTACTTGTATGGTTGCTCTCATTCATACCTATATCTTCTTCGTTGTTCCTTCTTATTCAATTCCCTTTATTGTGAAATTTCATTTGGTACTCCATGATAATGAATTTCTTCAGTGATCTCTGCGATTAGACAGTCCTAGTTATTGAAAGCAAATAAAAGTTGATTGTCAAGAAGAATGAAAGTCCTATATCAAAATATTATTTAAGAATAAGGGTAGCAGCGAGGGTTCAGGATCTAGTGGTGGAATTGTAGCCTCAAAAAAGGTAATTCAGTGGTTGGTGATTTACTTGTAGGCGATAAGAAATCATCCTTTGAAGAATGGTTGGTTGAAATTTGGACTGGGTGCCTAGTAGAGTCAGTGTTCCTTAAGCTTGACTTGAGTTACCAGTTTTCTCTATGTGATTGTGGCTGATATAGTCAGCCAACTTTTATCTTCTATCAGATCAGTTTGGCTGTTATAGTTTTATAGTGATGGGACTTAGTCAGTTATGGTTGTATAGAGGAGCCATGCTATGGTGCTTAGTTTCTTTATATTTCAGTTTTCCTGTACAGTTGTTGATTCTGTTGTTGTCAGTGTTGCTATCGTTGCTAGTGCTGTTAATCTAAATCTCTTTTATAAATGGACCTTGATATTAAAGACATGGGTATTTTGATTGGGCAGCATTTTCCTGATGTAGATGCACCGTTTGAACGGTGATATCTTCTATCAGACATTCTTGTTATTTTTTGAATAAACTCATCTTTATATTTCAGGAAGATGCCACCCAAGCAAGCTACCCAGTCTAAAGAAAGTTGTAGTAGTTTTGCGGAGGGTCCAGCTTTAAACGAAATTCTAGACTTGTTGCACCAGCAGCAACAACAATAGTTGCGGTTAATCCAACAGATTCAGCAATAACAACATCAACAAAGAGAACCAACCCAAGCTACTAGTTTTAAATCCTTTCAGTCTGTTAAGCCCCCAAAGTTTAAGGGCAAAGTTGACCTTGTTGTTGCCAAAAATTGGCTTAAGGAAATGGAAAAAGCATTCGCCCTCACTCAAGTAAGTGATGAGCTTAAGACAGATTATGCGAGCTACTTTCTTAAGAATGAAGCAAATTATTGGTGCGAATCCACTCGTGCATTGGAAGGAGAAGGCCCTGATTCTTGGACGAGATTTACAGAATATTTCTTGGAGAAGTATTTTCCCGATTGTCTAAGGAATCAGTTTAAAGTCGAGTTTCTAGAACTGAAACAAGGTGAAAGAAGTGTGTTGGAGTATGAGTCCAAGTTTACAGAATTGGCCCGATTAGTTCTTGAGTATGTAAGTACGGAAATTCAAAAGGCAAAGAGTTTTCAACAAGGATTGAAGCCTGAAATTCGCAGAGGAGTTGTGGCATTACAACTCTAGACATACTCTTTTGTAATTCAGGTCGCCCTGGTAATGGAAAGTGACCAGAAGTTGGCCGTTAAGGAAGAGGTGATAAGAAAAGGAAGTCTGAGGGTATGATAGACAAGACAGGCCAAGGAGAATCCAGTCAGGAGTTTTAGAATTGGTTCAGCCGAAACATGAGTAAAAGATTCCGGAGACAGAGTTTCTCTCAGGCTAGGTCTAGTGCTACCTCAGTTGCTTCTCCTCCAGCTGAGTTAGTCAAGTCAGCAGTGGATTGCAAATCCTGTGACAAGAGACACAGTGGTGCGTGCAAAAAGGATGTTCAATGTTTCAAATGTGGTTATAAGGGTCATTATGCTTCAGAATGCGATCCATAAAATCCAGGAGTGACTTGTTATAATTGTGGGAAGGTTGGGCATATTGCAAGGAGTTTTGGAACGACTACTCAAGGTACTACATCCCAAGAGCCAACATCCAGCACAGCTAGAGGAAAACTTTTAAAGTGACTAAGAGATCGAGCGCCTAGGACTCAGATGTAGTTGCAGGTGCATTTTCTCTCAACTCCGTACCTATTAAAGTTTTATTTGGTTCAGAAGCGGCTAAGCTGTTTATACCAAAGAAATATGTGAGTAAAATGAATATTAATATTAGAAGAATTAGCCGAGCCTTTAACCATAAGAGTGGTCAATCAAGATGGACTTTCAGTGAGTCACTTCTATTTTAACTATCAATTAGAATCCATGAGTATTCTTTTCAGCTGATCTGACACCCTTCGAGCTAGAAGAATTCGATGTGATTTTAGGAACGGGTTGGTTGTCCTGTAGTAAGGCAAGGAGTGATTTTTAGAAGAAGCGAATTATAAAATGTACAGAAGCCAATAGTAAGGTAAGTTTCTAGGGGCAGAAGCAATATAAGAAGTTCTTCCAATCATGCGAAAAAAGGAGTTATAAGCTAAGGATATTAGGTAGATCCACCATATGTAAAGATACGAAGAATAAAATATTTAAGCTGGAAGAAGATCTAGTAATGAATGAATGCTCTGAAGTCTCTCCAGACGCCAATAGGAATGAAATAATTAATGAAGTAATTACAGAAGTTATCGGAAAGGGAGGCGATCATACCAGATATATACCCATGGAGAGCACGGATGATGCTTTGGGAGAAGAGGAAAGAACTTATGAGGTTATGTACCATTTATCGAGAGATTAACAAAATGACGAACACGTATGAAGACTGCGGTTAGAACAAAATATGGGCATTACAATTTCTGGTAAGGTTATTTGGATTAACAAGTGTATTTGTCAGTAAACATGGCGTATAAGGAGTGTTTGGATAAGCATGACCGTATTTATTGATAGCATCCTCAGTTATTCAAAGACTAAAGACGTCTATGTGGAACGCCCAAGGATTTTCCTACAAAGATTAAAAGGGAAGCAATTATACGTTAAGTTTTCAAGTATGAATTTTGGCTGAGATTAGCAAACAATTCTGACTATTTCATTAACCACCACCTAAGCAAAGCCGGTGTGGTACCAGATGCCTTGTGCAGAAAGAAAGGAATAAATGTAACTAAGATCACTGAGGAGTTAATAAAGAATTGGAAATAGTGGAAGTTAAAGTTCAAATGCCTGAAGGTGAAAGGAAGTGAATATATGGTATTACTTTCTAGCCTTAACTGATGGAAATGAGTAAGAGGTGTTCGAATGCTTGGAAACTAAGTTAAAAATGAACACCGCCTATCATCCTTAGACGAAGGGTCAAAGAGAAAAGACGGTTCAGACAATATAAGATATGTTAAGAGTATATATTTTGGATTTTAAAGGAAACTGAAGTAATCACTTACCATTGATTAAGTTTTCGTATGCTAATGGTTATTATGATAGTAGGGGATATGCTACCTTGTGAATCCTTGTATGGACATAAGTGTGGTCCCCACCCTAGTGAGAGAAAGTGGGAGTAGAGATGTTGTTAGGTCCTGAGTAAATTCAGCACACCAAGGACCTAGTAATATTGATTTAGAAAAGAGTTAAAGCAGCTCGGGATAGACAAAGAAGGAAGGCAGATTTGTATCGAAAGAGTATGGATATAGAAATAGAATCGTGGGTAGTGATAAAAGTCTCACCTTGGAAGATATTAGTTAGATTTGATTAGAAGGGGCGAGTTGAGTCCTAAATATATAGAACCGTTCGAGGTATCGAGGAAGATAGATAAAGCTGCTCATGAGTTATTATTATCGCCGCAGTTGCAGCAAATTTATAGTGTGTTCTACGTGTCAATGTTAAAGCGATATGTTCCTGATTCGAACCAAGTCGTTGATTGAGAGCCAAGGGGCTCTCATCCAAATTTGTTCTGCGTGAAATAATCGATCCAAATCCTAGATCGTTGAGAGGGAGTCCTTAGGAATGGGTTTATTAATATAAATAAAGTATTCGGAGAAATTCTCGAATAAGAGAATATAATTGAGAATTAGAGTCAGATATCTTGACAAATATCCTCACTTGTGTAGATAGATCAGATTCTGAGGACATAATCTCTTTAAGGGGGAAGGATATAACGACTCGTATTTATGTATTATTAAAAGTGTAATTATTGAATAATTAATTAGATAAAACATGTGTGTTGGTTTAGTCAGTTATATGTAGTTTTATTAATTATCTGTGATTTATTGGTAAATAGGATGGAAATTGCGTAATTAAATATTAAGTTGTGTTGTTTGTTTCGCGTTTAAAAGTGATTTTATTACAGTTTTATTTTCATAAATAACTGGATTGTCCCTAATTTTTTTTATGTTTTTATAATTTTAATAACTATTTTTAGGATTTTATAAAACTGAGAAATCCATATTTCATTAATTATTTATCTTTAAATGATTTTCGGATTTCATCTATTTATAAAATAAGTATTAAATTCCAGAATTCTTCAAAAATTATGAAACTCATATTTTATTAAGTTTGGATTATTCTGGAAATTTTAAAATTAGTTTGGAAAGTTTTAGGTTAATTTTACCCGCGCGTTGATTCGTTTTATCGTTAAAAACGGATATATATATATGGCATTTCAGAAATTGTTTTAAAATTTTGAAAATTATGTTTTTATTTACTTCGGGATATTTCTAATATTTTAAGATTATTTTTATAATTTTATGGACTTATTTTATGGGCGGCTTGGCTCGATAAATTGTGAAATGTGGAGTGAATCCAGGTTACTGGGAGAAGAAATACGTGTCTTAATTACAGTATAATCACAAACACGTGGCAGAGGCTGTTGTTGCGTGTCTAATTTATAAAAAGATAGACATCAGAAGGGATAAATACAAGCATTTCTATCCATTTCTCCCTTAATTTCTCCATTTCCTCGATCTCTTTTTTCCCTGTGTCTGATGGCTCTTTGTTTTACTACATTTTTGGCCGCCGCTTTGTACTGTTATTCCTGGGAAGCTGCCGCCTAACTCCGGTTGGCTTGGTGGTTTCAGTTTTATATTCTTTTGCTTGATTATATACATATACATACGCATATGTGTGATGCTGGGTATGTGCAATTGTGTATATATGTTTGTAATTTGGCTCCCTTGCCCTGTATTGCCGCCATTCCTCGACTTTTCCGATGAGGCGGTGGTGGCGACTGGGTGGCGAGTGTTGTATACGTGCTTGGCGCATAGGCGCGTGCGTGTAGCCGTCCATGTTGCTTTCTTCATTGTGCCTTGGTCGAGTTATTCGATTAATTCGAATACTCTCCTCCTTGTTCGATCGATGCTTCATGAATTTTTGATTAAATTATTCGATTATTATTATTATTTTGTTTATTCAAATTTGTTTCTGAAAAATTCGAATGAATTTTGGTGATTAATCGAATAGTTGTTCCAATTATTCAATTTAATCGGTGCAATTTATTTGGAATCCTTATTAAATTGGGCACCAATAAATTGTACCGCCATTGACGATGAACTTCAGTGAGTCAACGGTGGACTGTGATGACGTGATTCCGAGTCCTAATATAAATATAAAATAATAAATAAAATCAGTTATAAAAATTAATTTTGAAGCAAAAAGTAGAATATTATTATTAGAGTCGTACTGGTGTTTGGATGGCGAATTGGATTGACTATGGATTGTTGTTGTTATGAATTTGGTTTGAGACGTCGATTTATGTTCTGACGGGTAGGCCGATAAACAGAAGAGATGCTGCCCAATTTTTCGGAAAAATTAAATTCGAAAGTTCGGGAGCGTACCTTATAATTGTCGGAAATACCGGTCGAACGTGTATACTTGTATAACGGAACCTAATTGTGGATCGTGGTAAAACATTATGCAAATTATTTGACAACCCTGTTTTGTTGGAGCGACGAGTATAAGTATTTTTCCGAAAAGATTATCGAACCAGGATGTGAATGCGTGAACCCTAGTTGTTGTGTGTGTTATAATAATATGTATGAGTACGATTCGGGATTTGATATCGAATGTATAGATTTGTTAGTGAGGATATGTCAAGCATAACTGGTTGTTTAATATATAGTAGTTCGACTCTGTAGGCTCTAATCGGAAGGCCTGCAAGTTGACGTTGGACCAAAGTTAACCTAGTGATCAGTCGACAAGCGCAGCGAAGTTCCAAGCGAAGGATCTGAGTGTTGAATTCGGATCTAGGATAGTCTGCTAATTAGGTGATAAGCCCGAACGTCCGAGTCGATCCAAAATCAGTTAGTGATAGTTGTAAAGCTCTGCAAGGCAAGTAACCGTGACCATTCTTTTATGGTTCAGTATATGTGAATAGCTAATGTTTTAATCCCGTAATGGAACAGAAACGTTTTAAGTTACGTATCCCCTGTATTGAAAATGTTATTTAAATATGTTTTTGGGGAAAAGTAACTTCTGAAAGTACCTATCTCTAAAATGTGATTAAAATGAAAGGATGTTTTGAATTGTGTGTGTTGTGACGGAACGGTTTTTAACAAGAGATAGGTAAAAGTGAATTTGAAAACTGGATAAAACGAATCAGATATTGGATATCGTTGGCTAAGTGGCTTATTCGGTTGTGCACCATATCTTCACCGATTACTCCAACGTATTTAATTAGAGACCAAGCTAGTCTCTACGGATCCGGTTGATTTGTGTGAAAGCCCGATCAGCTTTCCTAGATATTTTATGTGATAGCCCGGCCAACTATCCTAGATAATTTATGTGGAGGCCTGATCAGCCATCCTTAGATAACATCCAATACATATCTGATTGTGTTTGTGGTTCCAATAACGGAACAAATGGTTTTGTGGTCCCCGTAATGGGACAGATGGTTTTATGGTTCCTGTAATGGAACAATGGTTTTGTAAATGAAAATAACATGCTAAAATTAAACTCTGGTATTTATGCACAGCACACGACTGTTGATTTTATTTTAAAGAGCATGCTAGTTTTGATATCCAGTTTATACATATTTTACTTATTTTCTAGCAAGTTATGAATTATGTTCCTATAAGTGTTTTACTTTAAATCGTTTTACTTATTATTCATATAGTGGTATTGCTGAGCAATTGATTGCTCACCCTTGCAGAATGTTATAAATATATATATATATATATATATATATATATATTGCTGATGCTTTGAAGAATCTTCCGTCGTAGTCAGGGCAGAATTCAAGTTCCTTACGTACCCGGCTCCTCTGAGGTAGTTGTGTTGGACCAAAGGTGGTCTGTTGAGTTGCTATATTAAGTTAGACTTGTCATGATGGTTTGTTATAAGTTAGTCTTGTAATAGTTGTAACCTAAGTCATACTTAAACCTGGAAAAGATCTTGGAAAAAGGTGTCATATTTATATTCTATCATGGAATTGATTATATTATGTTGTTATTGTGGTTGTTGATGACGTCAATTCCTGACCCCGGGGTTGAGGCCGTCACAATTTATGCACTCTAAAGATGAAACTCCACACATCATAATTGAACACATCAAGAAGATTGGGAAGCAGGCTGAAGATCAAAATTGTGTGAAAAGATTGAGGAGTGCCAATCGAACAGAATTCAGGAATGCAACTTTAACTAAATTCTACAAAGGCAAAGGCATTGTTCAAGAGTTCTCAGCTGCTAGAACACCTCATCAAAATGGGGTAGTTGAGAGAAAGAATAGAACACTAGTAGATGCTGCTAGAAAAATGCTACAAGATGCAAAACTACCAACTAGTTTTTGGGAAGAAGATGTGAACACGACATGCTATACTCAAAACAAATATCTCAATAACAAGAATCTTGGCAACAATATCTTTGTAATCCTATATGTGAGTAGTTGCAGTAATGATTATTTATGTAATGCCTGAAAATGTTAAGGTGTAATTCATGTAAAGAAGAAACAAAGCTTATATATAAGGAAGGAGCCTTTATTCCATACATCAATTTATTTAGCTTCCTCCTTACAATTATTCCTGGGCTTGGGTGTCATTCATACCAGGGAAATCATTCATACCAAGAGTTTCGATTTGAACACAACTAAAACGTTTCATGTTCATAAAACAAATCAAATTATTGGAAAGAAAACGATATCTACGATGTTAAAACACATCGTTTTGTGCAAGTATATAAAAGTAAAATGAAAGAAAACTGATGTTAAAGTAGAAGTTTCACATCGCTTCCTCGAACAAAACTGATGTTATAATACATGTCTAACATCGGTTTAGCAAATGAACCGATGTAAAAAACGGAAAAAGACATCGATTTATTTAAAAATCTGATGTCAATCAATTAAAAGTGCTTCCTTATTATATGTTTAAAGTGCTATTTAACCTCCTAAATACCATTTTTGACAATCTAGTTTTAACATTTTATTCAAAAAAAGGGCTAATTATACATCAGTTTGCTAAAAAACCCGATGTCTGTGCACATTTTTAACATCGGCTAAAAACCGATATTAAAGACCCCTACCTTTCTCTACACATACGAAGACATCGGTTTTAAAAAAAAGACATCGGTTTATAACCGATGTCCAAGGGCATTTTTCTAGTAGTGCAAGTCACCCTGCTCAATCCTTTCTAAGAGAAAGCCTACTGTGAAGCATCTTCACGTGTTTGAAAGCAAGTGCTATGTGTTGAAGGACAATTCTGAATATATGGAAAAATTTGACTCTAAAGTTTTGAGGCAATTTTTCTGGGATATTCATTGGAAAGAACGGCCTATAAGGTCTATGTGCTTGATCAAAAGAATATATGGAAATCACATATGTTACTTTTGATGATGACAAGTGCCCAGGCTTGGAATGCCTTGATGAAAATTAAGCTGAAGCCTTAAAGTTTGAAAATCTCAACATTGATAGTGATTATGATAATGAAGCTGAAGTCAACAAAAATCACAGAATAGATGAATAGTCAACTGAACAAGTGAATCATGAGAATTGAAGCTCATCTCATGTACCTGATTTTGATAGTACAAACTCAGGGGGAGAAAGATAGGAAGGTTCTACAAGTCATGCCAATGGTGAAGAAAATACAGGAAACTCAAGTCAATAAACTCACACCAAAAAGTGGGATAGAAGTCACACTAGAGAAGAAATTATTGGTGATCCAACTGCTGGAGTGAGGACTAGAATGCAACTGCAAATGAATGTCTATATGCATATTTTCTTTCCAAAATTGAGCCAAAGAAAACTGAAGAAGCTCTACTTGATCTTGATTGGATATTTTCTATGCAAGAGGAGCTAAATAAGTTTGAAAGAAACAAAGTTTGGTAGTTGGTTCCTGCATTAAAGAACAAAAGTATAATTGGAACAAAGTGGGTGTACAGGAACAAGATGGATGAAAATAGAATTATCACAAGGTACAAGGAAAAGTTGGTTGCAAAAGGCTACTCACAGGAGGAAGGAACTGACTATGATGAAACTTTTGCTCCATTTGCAAGACTTGAAGCAATAAGGATTTTTCTTGCATTTGCTGCACATTAAAGTTTTAAAGTATATCAAATGGATGTCAAGAGTGCCATCCTTAATGGTGAGTTAGAAGAAGAAGTTTATGTGCAACAGCCACCTGGCTTTGAAGATCCAAAATTTCCAAACTTTATATACAAGTTGCTCAAGGCTCTCTATGGACTAAAATAAGCACCTAGAGCCTGGTATGATACATTATCGGATTTTCTACTTAAACATGGATTCACTAGAGGAACAATAGACAATACACTCTTCTACAAGATGCATGGTGGTGATATGATCCTAGTTCAGATTTATGTGGATGATATCATTTTTGGTTCTACAAATGAAAAGCTTTGTCAAAGATTCTCTAAGCTTATGTATAGTGAATATGAAATGAGCATGATGGGGGAATTAAGATACTTTTTTGGACTTCAAGTCAGTCAAAGAAGTGATGGAATTTTCATCATCCAAACTAAGTATGTCAAGGATTTATTGAAAAAGTTTGGTTTGGTTGATTGTTCACCTGCATCTACACCTATGTCTACTGCTACAAAGTTGGATGAAGATAAAAAGGGAAAAAGTGTAGATATTTCTAGCTACAAAGGAATGATTGGATCTTTGCTATACTTAACTGCAAGTAGACCAGACATCATGTTTGCAACATGTATGTGTGCAAGATTTTAAGCCAATCCAAAAGAATCACATTTGATGGCTGTAAATAGGATTTTCATATACTTGAAGTAGACTCCAAAATTGGGATTATGGTATCCTAAGGGAACTGGTTTTGAAGTTGTTGGATACACAGATGTAGATTTTGCTGGATGTAGGGTTGACAGAAAGATCACTAGTGGAAGCTGCCAGTTCCTTGGAAAAAGAGTTGTATCATGATATAGCAAGAAACAACAATATGTGTCAACTTCCACAGCTGAGGCTGAATACATAGCTGCTGGAAGTTGTTGTGCTCAAGTGCTTTGGATTAAAAATCAGCTAGTGGATTATGGTCGAGTGTTACACAAAATTCTAATTATGTGTGACAATACTAGTGTTATATCTATTGTGGCTAATCCAGTTAATCATTCTAGAACAAAGCACATTGATGTAAGGTACCATTTTATTAGAGAACATGCTGCAAATGGTACCATTGACCTGATTTTTGTTCCAAGAGAAAAATAATTAGCTGACATTTTTACTAAACCTTTGGATGAAGCAACTTTCACTAGACTTGTAGGTGAAATTGAAATGTTAAATTATTCATCCTAAGGAAAGAACTCAGCTAATATTTTGTAACAGATTAATTTCTAGTAAATCAAAATTAAAGTTGATTTAATTGGAAATTAACTGGATTATGAATTATAAATATTTCAGAAAATCTATGCATATTTATTTTTTAAAATTTAAAATTTATCTTGGAATTTTTCAATTCTAAGAAAACTGTCTAAATGTTGATTTGCATTTTCTATGTGCAAAATTAGCACAAGGAAGAATCAAAAAGTAACATAGTGAACTGAGTTCTCGATAAGTCTAATTGACTTATCGACAAGCCATTGCAAGACTTCACGAGTGAGTTCTCGATAAGTTAATTTTCTGACTTCTCAAAGGACTTCTCGATAAGCTTCATTATGACTTATCGATAAGTCATTATAGAGTTCTTTATAAGTGTTAACTTACAGAGTTCTCTATATAACGAATCGTATTTTTTTGTGATATTTAAATGTATAATTATTGTATAATTAATTAAATAAAGAATTGTATATTAATTTTGATCTCTATGTTTTATTTATTATTATTTATATGTGATTATTGGGATGCATGAATTGTTCGTATGATTGTTTGTTACACCATATTATTTTTTTCACTTTTAAAAGTGAATTTATGTTTAAATTTATTTTCAAAAAATATTTGGATTGACTCTAAAATTATTTTTATGATTTTATAATTTCAATAATTATTTTGGGATTTTATAAAATTTATAAATCAATAATTCAGTAATTATTTCTCTTTAAATAATTTTCTGATTATATTTAATTGTAAAATCAGTATTTAATTCCAGAATTTCTAAAAAATTATGAAACTCATATTTTATTAAGTTTTTAATATTTTAAGAATTTTAAAATTATTTTGGAAATTTTCGGGCTTAATTTCACCCGCATGTTGTTTCGTTTAAATTGTTAAAAGCGGGTATAAATTGTATTTTAAAAATTGTTAACACGTGTTGGAATTGTTAACATCTCGTAAAAGAATGTTAACACGCGTCCAATTGAAGGACACGTGCAGGCTGTAGTTTTATTCCCCAAACAGCATCTCTTTGTCCCTGTCTCTCCATCGATTTCTTCCTTCTCTCTTTTGCTGCTCTTCCTTCGTTTCTTCATATCCGATTATTCCTCGCTTTTCCAGTGTTCTTCTCCGGCTCCCTGTGTTCAGTAATTACTTTTCGGCCGCCTTCTTTATTCCGGTTGCCTGATTCCGATTTGTTCCTGTAGTATATACATATATGTATATGCTTGTGTGTGTTTGTGTGAACAGTGTGTGTGTGTGTATTGGCTGCGGTTGCGCCGCCTTGGTTCTGTGTTTCAGGCCATGTCCCTTCCTTTTTCCGATTTGCACGTGTGGCGCGTGGCTATTGGATTATTTTAATATTATTTTTAGTTAATTTCTGCAGGAATTAATTATGAATAAATATTCGTGATGTCATGATTCGTGCGGGGAAAATTATTTTGTAATCGGTGAAATTTTCGCGTTGGAATTCAAGTAATCGAGTGCCCCGAGAATTTTGCCGCCGTCCGCGATGAATTTTTATGAGCGGACGGTGATGAATTTATTCTGAGTCCTAAATATTTTAAATAAATAAAATGATTCATATAAATTATTTTCGAGAGTAAATAAATGATTATATTGCGAGCCGTATTGAATTGCGAATTTGGATGTTGGGAATTGACGTTGATTGATGTTTCGACGGGTAGGTCTATAAATAGAGGAGTCGCTGTCCAAAATTTTCTAATAATTACTTTTAAATACGAATCGAGTGTATATATCTAAATAAATGCAAACCGAACCCTGATTGGTACGTGTACTATTATTGCGTGTATAATATTATGCGAATATGTACGAGTCGGGAATCGTTATTGTTGGGTAATTGTCTAGCGAGGATATGTCAAGCATAACTGGTCGTATAACCTAGGTTGTTTCGATTCTGTAGGTTCAAGTCAAAGGAACTAGTAGATAAAGTTGGTTAAAGTCAAGCCAGTGTTACTGTAAAGCTTTGCAAGGCAAGTACCCCTGAACAAATCTTTTACAGTTCAGTATATATGAATAATTGTTGATTTAATTTACGTACTGGAACAGAACGTTTTAAGTTATGTATTCCCTGTATTTAAATATATTTTATTAACTGATGTTTTGGGGAAAAAGTAACTTTTGAAAATATCTATCTCTAGATTATGATTAAATTGGAAAGATTTTGGAATGTGTGTTGTGGTATAACTGTTTAAAAGAGATAGGTATAAATGTTTTTGAAAACTGGATAAAAACGAATCAGATATTGGATGGTTGCGTAAGAGGCCCCTAACGGCCCAACGGGTTTCGTAAGAGGCTAAGTCGGTTGCACGCCCTATTTAACCGCTTAGTCCAGCATGACAGAGACCTAGCTAGTCTCTGAGTTTCGGAACAGGTTATGGTGGGATAGACTGATCAGCTGTCCCTAGTATTCGTCCGTTTACATATCTGATTTTGGTTTAGTAGTTCCCGTAACAGAACAAACGGTTTTGTGGTCCCCGTAACGAGACAGAGGATTTATGGTTCCTATAATGGGACGGTGGTTTGGAAAGGAAAATAGCATGCTAAAATTGGACTCTGGTATTTTTACACAACACAACACAGATGTTATTGTTTTTTCAGAGCATGCTAGTTTTGATATCCAGTTTCTACCCGTTTTACTTGTTTTCGTAAACGAGTTATGATATATGTTCCTATACTATTTTATTTACACTGTTTTACTTGTTGTTCATATAGTGGTACTGTTGAGCAATTGATTGCTCACCCTTGCAGCTTATTTTGTATCTATTTATTGCAGATGTTTAGAAGACCAGGGCAGAATATAGTGTCAGCCCCCTCTGGTCCCGGCTCCTCTAAGGTAGTTGTATCAGACCCTGAGGTCTGATGAGTTGCTGTAATAAGTTAGTATAACACCCTCCAAATCCGGGGTATAGATTTGGGATATTATTAACAACAATTACCAACTATACCTGCACAAGCGGAATATTAATATAATAATTACCCCGAACTATCACTACTCAGGATCTTTTAAGGGTTGAGTTTGGAAACAAGAATCATGCACTACACTTTATTACAAACCCAACTAAATAAAACCTGTCTCAAGAACTCTCTTTATTACAAAACTTTATACTATCTACAGTTTCACTACGCAATCCTTTATTCAAACTACACAAAACTCTTATTCAACCCAACATTACTACTTATCCTGCTACACCTGATCTGGCAATTCAAAGCTCTCTTCGGGAATAGGAAGGAACACTCTTGGTATAAGAGGGTCCCGCTGCTTGACTCGCTTCTTGACTATGCGGGTCCTGATGGGTTTCATTCTCTACCTTAACTGTAAAACAATAGGAGTGACAATAAAAGAAATGAGCCAAAATTGCTCAACAAGCCTGCAACAATATATATATATATATTATAAAGAGAGAGAAATAAATGAACCAATAAGCTGCTGGTTTGAACAACCATCTGTATCTGTATATGATAATAATTTGCCAATGATGGCGAGTGCCAAATGAACAAGACTGAAAACAAGAACCAACATATGCACTATAATCTGCTGATCAGTCAGAATATAGTGCGGATCTATACCCAACTGCATAGACCCAACCAACATAAGGAGTACTCAGGCAACTATGGCCTATTAATTAATGGTCTGGGAAAAACCCAGCCTTTATAGTAACCATCCAGTCCAAGGCTGAGCATCCGGAACAATCGGTATGCTATTGATATATCCCAACACCAGGATATACCAGAATATATGTAGGGTAAAAGAATTGAAATATGAACAGGGAATTCAATAAATTGGGTAAATCAAGAATTAAAATGAAATGGAACAAGTGATAATAAATGGGTAACAGTGTATATGAACAATAATTATCAAAAAGAATTGATACGATAGAAAGGAAATATAAATCACTATTCTGAATTTAGAATAGGGGAAAAACTTGCCTTGCGCGTACTTAACCTGGTTTAACTTACTGCCTTCTGACCCTAGCTTGCTCTGCCTTGCTAACACTGAACAAATCATGGAAAGATAGGTGTTTAGATAATTTACTACATACGTGTATCTTTAATTGATATCACGCAACCTTATCAGTCTACCCATGCGTTTCTATCTGACTCGCATATATATACATATATTTACACAACACATTTATGCACATAATCACATATAAACGTAACACGTAAAGCACACAATTAATTTCTAGATTTATAATTATTTTTAGAATCAATTCTAGGCTTATACCTGCATTACTAGTCTTATCTGATTTTATTATAATTTTTCGGGATTTATTCGGCTCAATTATATCCCTACTAGGACCTACGAATTATCAGTTATCACCAAACCACTCTTTTTCAGAATAAATTATAACTTACAACTATTTTTATTGGATTCGTCTCATTTTTCTGAGTCTAGAGGTCTTCGTTTCACTTAAATCGGACTAACGGTTGAATTGTTATGAATTAAACACTGATAATTCAATTTATTATTCAATATAGATAATTATTACAACCTTTTAAATCCTAAAATAATTTTTAAATAATTATTTAAGAAAAAACAAAGTCAAAAATAATTTTTTTATAATTTTTGGAGTTAAAATGAAGAAGTTACGATTTATTGAAAATTATGTGATTAATTATCGAAATAATTAATCACTTTTTAAATATTGAATAAATAAATAACTGATAAATAATTAATAATTGCTTATTTAATAATCTAAAATAATAAATCTCTAATTATCAGGATTAATCACAATTTATTATAATATTTATAACTTATCGATATTTATTCGATTAGATCGATTATTTACAAATAATCAATCGATTCTATTAACAGATATGCTATTTATCGAATATCTACTATGTGGTCGAATTATAATCTAACTCAACGATTAATTACTCGTATAAATACGAGCTACTCGCAATCCTCACATAATTATCGAACTATTACATTATTACTGAAACTTATACGATTCGTTAATCACTTAATTATCGGTATTTAATTATACGATACAAATAATCACTACAATATTATTCGAATAACTATCGCTCGAATAATAATTTTCATTATCGAATCATTACTCGTAATAATAACTAATTATCGAATTATTAATCATATTATTTAATTATTTTTTTAATCCTTATTTATTAATTAATTACCTAATTATTAATTAATTACCTAATTATTAATTAATTAGATAACTAATAAATAATTAGATAAATAATTAAATAATTAATTAAATAATTAAATTCGAATTTATAAATCAATAAAATAATTTAGAAATTAATAATACTATTTTTCATAATATAAAACTAATTTTTAATTAATTATTAGAATTAATAAAATGATTTTCTGATTTATAAAATATAAATTAAATAATAGAAAATCCAGAAACAAAAATCTGGAAATGGTTTCAGGGTTGAGGGGATCAAACCCGGGTCGTTTCCGGGTTGCAAACCGGGTCGACCTCGGGTTATCGGGTCACGAAGAACAGCCGTCACCGTCCCAGAATCCGGCGACGGCGACGGGTTCCGGCGAGGCGAAAAACGAGCCTCCTGATCATCGTTTCTCCTCCTTTTTGACTCCGTTCGATTCCCTAGAGTTTCAGTCGTCGCCCCACAGCGTCACCACCATCAGAGAATCCCCCCTCCGCCATCTCCGACCACAAGTCGAAGTTCTCCGATGAACTTCATCGGAAAACCGAGTTCCTCCAAACGTTAACCAAATTTGACGAAACTGGTGTCAATCGACTCCAAAATCAACGATCTAAACGACTCTAACAACCAAAACATCAAACAACACACAGAAAATCAAACCCGAATTCGCAATTAAAACCCGAAAATAACAACTTTCAATTCGATCAATCAAACGTTAAAAAGAATCACATAATTGAAAACTACAGATCATAAGCTTCAAAACGAATACTCACACGCTCGATTTGGACTCCGGAATCACGATCAAAATCGCCTTTGATCCTCCTGCTCTGTTCTTCACAAACCCTAACCCTAATTCCCTTTTCTGATTTTCTTTTTTTTATTTTCTGATTTTTAATTAGAATTAACTGATTTAATTAATAGTAATTCAGGTATTTATATTTATGAAAATAATACCCCTAAGTAAAATTAAGGGTCTAATTACACTCCTAATAAAAATATTTGGCCCCAATTTTTATAATTTTTGGGTATTAATAATGAATTTTTAAATATCCAATAAATACAAAATAAATACTAAAAATTCCCAAAAATTGTGAAAAATACAAAAATACAAAGAAAAATGATATATGATAATTTCATGATCATATAAAAATAAAGATGTGATTTTTGTGGGGTTTTTGATACCCGAAGGGGTCCGGAAAAGTCATTTTTCGCGAAAAAGGTCAATTTGTAAAACGTCTAGGGGTTCAAAATAGCGATACGGTATAGGGCATTTTTTTGGCAAAATAGGGCCAATGATTTTGTTTGAAATACGGGCTTTTAAAACATAGTTTTGAGCTGTACAGGTTTTGATATAATATATATAACTGACGATAGAACGCTCAATAAATATCCAAAACACGTTTGGATCAAAACAACCAACACATAACACATAGCAGTTAGGGTTCAACGACTTAACACATTTAATCACATAATAATACACATAATTTATTATTATTATAATATAATATAAGCGTAATTCCTCGGTCGTTACATTCTCCCCCCCTTAACAAGATTCTGTCCTCAGAATCTAATTATGCAAATAACTGAGGATACTTATCTAGCATTTCACTTTCAAGCTCCCAGGTTGATTCTTCAACCACTGGGTTTCTCCATAAAACTCTCACTAATGACACAGACTTATTTCTTAATACCCTCTCTTGCCTATCTAGAATTTTTATTGGCTGTTCTACATATGACAAATCTGCCTGAAGTTCTACTGGTTCATACTCTACTACATGCCTTGTATCAGGATTATACCTCTTAAGCATAGATACATGAAATATGTTGTGAATATGCTGCATATGGGGTGGTAGAGCTAACTCGTACGCAACCTTCCCAATTTTCTTCAAAATCTCAAATGGTCCAACGTATCGTGGCTTCAATTTCCCTTTATTGCCAAATCTGGTCAATCCTTTCCATGGCGATATTTTGAGCAATACGTGTTCTCCTTCCTGATAGTCCATATCCTTCCTGGCTTGGTTTGCATATCTGCTTTGTCTGTTTTGTGCTGCCTCGATTCGTTTTCGAATAAGATTAATCTTTTCTTTTGTCTGCTGAATTAATTCTGGACCCAAAATCTTGCGTTCTCCAACTTCATCCCAGTGCACGGGTGATCTGCATTTCCTCCCATATAATGCTTCATACGGTGGCATTCCAATACTGGCGTGATAGCTATTATTATAAGAAAATTCCACTAGGGGTAAATGTTCATCCCAACTGCCTTCAAAATCGATCGCACAAACTCGTAGCATGTCTTCAATCATTTGAATTGTCCTTTCACTTTGGCCGTCAGTTTGCGGATGATAAGCTGTACTCATATTCAACTTCGTTCCTAGACATTCTTGGAATTGTCTCCAAAATCTTGAATTGAAACGAGGATCTCGATCCGATACAATTGATACTGGTACTCCATGATGCATCACAATTTCTTTGAGATACATGTGCACTAATTTTTCGAGCGAAAATCTTTCATTAATTGGTAGAAAATGTGCCGACTTCGTAAGTATGTCAATGATTACCCATATCGCATCATGATTTGCCCTAGTCCTCGGTAGTCCTACCACAAAATCCATCGCTAGATGTTCCCATTTCCATTCTGGAATGTCTAATGGTTGCAATAACCCACTTGGACGTTGATGTTCTGCTTTAACTCGCTGGCATGTGTAACATTTACTCACCCATTCTGCTATCTCCTTTTTCATATTCGGCCACCAAAAGTTTTCCTTCAAATCGCGATACATTTTCGTGCTTCCTGGATGAATGGAATACTTCGAATTGTGCGCATCTCGCATAATTTCTTCTTTTAATTCTGCCACGTTAGGGATCCAGATTCTTGACGCAAAACGTAAAATTCCTTCATTATCTTTCTGAGTTGTAATCTCTTCTCCTGTTAAGTTGTCGTCTTGACTCATCACTTCTTCTTGACAACGGCGAATCTTTTCCAGCAATTCTGGTTGGAAAGTCATAGCGTAGATAGTTTCTGCAGATTCATTAGGAATACGAATTTCGATTTCCAATTTGTCGAATTCCCTGGCCAATTCTTCGCATGAAGTCAACCGATTTAATCTTTCTTTTCTGCTTAGCGCATCTGCTACAACATTTGCTTTTCCTGGATGATAACTGATTGTAACATCGTAATCTTTAATCAATTCCAGCCATCGACGTTGTCGCATGTTTAGTTCCTTTTGCGTGAAGATATACTTCAGACTTTTATGATCCGTGTAGATTTCACATTTTTCACCGTACAGATAATGTCTCCAAAGCTTTAATGCAAAAACAATTGCTGCTAATTCCAGATCATGCGTAGGATATTTCTGTTCATGAGGTTTAAGTTGTCTCGACGCATATGCAATGACGTTACCATGTTGCATCAACACACATCCTAAACCACGATATGAAGCGTCACTGTAGATAACAAAATTTCCTTGCTCGTCTGGCAGTACTAATACTGGTGCCGTCACCAACCGATTCTTCAACTCTTGAAAACTTTCTTCACACTTACTATTCCATTCGAACTTTTCACTTTGTCGAGTTAACTTGGTCAGCGGTGTAGCTATCTTTGCAAAATCTTTGACAAATCTTCGATAATATTCTGCCAAACCTAAGAAACTTCGAACCTCTGTCGGCGTCTTTGGTCTTTCCCAATTCAACACAGCTTCAATCTTTGTTGGATCAACTTGAATGCCTTCTCTTCTGATGATGTGCCCTAAAAACTGCACTTCTTTCAACCAAAATTCGCATTTGGAAAATTTTGCATAAAGCTGCTCCTTCCGTAATATTTACAATGTCGTTCTTAATTGCGCTGCATGCTCTTCTTCCGTCTTTGAATAGATCAAAATGTCATCAATAAATATAATGATAAACTTATCCAAATACTTCTTGAATATTCGATTCATCAAATCCATAAACGCTGCAGGTGCATTCGTCAATCCAAAAGCCATTACAAGAAATTCATAGTGTCCGTACCTTGTTCTAAACGCTGTCTTTGGAATATCTTCGGCCTTGATCTTTAACTGATGATAGCCTGATCGTAAGTCGATTTTCGAAAACCATGCCGCTCCTTTTAGTTGATCAAATAAATCATCAATGCGAGGTAAAGGATATTTATTCTTGATAGTTAACTTGTTCAGCTCACGATAATCAATACACAGTCGCATACTACCATCCTTCTTTTTCACGAACAATACTGGCGCACCCCATGGGGATACACTTGGCCTTATAATTCCTTTGTCAAGAAGTTCTTGCAACTGCTTTGCTAATTCTCTCATTTCAACAGGTGCCATTCGATATGGAGCTTTCGAAATTGGTTCAGTCCCTGGCGTCAAGTCAATAGTGAATTCGATTTCTCGATCTGGTGGAAGTCCTGGTAATTCGTCCGGAAAAACATCAAGAAATTCACAAACTACAGGAATATCTTCAATCTTCAAATTTCCCTTATCAACATCCCGTACATAGGCTAAATAAGCTTGACATCCTTGACGTAGCAATCTTCTCGTCTGCATTATTGATAGGAATTTCTGCTTTTGCTTCTCACCTTTAAATATTACCGTTTCATTTTCTTCAGTTTGCAATTTCACTCTCTTATTCGCACAGTCAATTTGAGCATTATTACTAGACAGCCAATCCATTCCTAAAATAATATCAAACTCCCCTAACCTAAAAGGTATCAAATCAACTGAAAAATGTCATCTCCCTATCTCAATATCACAGCTCGGACATACTCGATCTACTGCAACCTGATCATTATTTGCTAATTTTATGACTAACACTTCATCCAACCACTGAATCTCACAATCTATCTTAGAGATAAAGGCTTCAGAAATAAAAGATCTAGTAGCTCCTGAATCAATCAATACTAAAGCATTTACGGAATTTACAGGAAGTGTACCTGCAACCACATTCGGACTCTGTACCGCTTCCTTCATTGACATGTTGAAAGTCCTTGCTCTGGGCTGATTTTGCTGTGGTAGTGGAGGTGGAGGTAATGCTAAAATTCTTGGAATACTGGCAGCCATTGCAATTCCTCTGCAGTCTTTGGCGATATGTCCTTTTCTCCCACATTGGAAATAAGTAACTTCTGCTTTTCCCATTGGACATTCTCCAGAATAGTGTCCCCTTTGCTTGCACTTGAAACACGTAACATTTAGCTTGTTGCAAACTCCTGTATGCTTTCTACCACATGTTCTGCAATCAGGTATAGGCGGTCGAATAAGCCTTTGCTGAGTTGGGGCAGGTAGTCGATTACCCATCCTCTGGTTGTTTTGTTCTGGTCTCCTAAAGTTTACTTTTCCTCGAGCTTGAAATCCCGGCCTTTTGTTGAAACGATTCTGAAAATTCCCTGGTCCTTTCTCTTTCTGAGCTGCTTCGCTTTCTCCTTCAATAATCATAGCCTTCTGAACAACAGCCGTATAAGTTGTCAATTCAAACACAGCTACCCTGCTACGAATCCATGGTTTTAGTCCTTGCTGAAATCTCTTGGCCCGCTTCTCGTCCGTATCCACCTGCTCTGGAACAAACCTTGCCAATTCAGTAAACTTGGTTTCATAATCCGCAACCGATAAGTTGTCTTGTTTCAGCTCCAGGAACTTGATCTCCATCTGGTTCTTCATAAAACGAGGAAAATATTTCTCCAAGAAAAGATCAGTGAATCTGTTCCAAGTCACCACACCTTCTTCCAAAGCTTTCTTCGATTCCCACCAGTAATTAGCTTCACCTTTTAGGAAATAGCTAGCGAAATCTGTCTTCTGCTCTTCCTCAACCTTTACCAACGAAAAAGCCTTTTCCATCTCTTTCAGCCAAGCTCTCGCTTTTGTAGGATCTGTGGAACCCATAAATTCCGGTGGCTTCACCGACTGAAATTGCTTGAAAGTAGTCGTAGGTGCTGCTGGTGGTATTTGATGTCCTGGATGAGCGGCTTGCTGTAACATCTGTTGCTGGAACTGCTGTTGCTGCTGCTGCATTTGTTGTTGCATCATCAACATCTGCTGTTGCATGAGATTAAACATCTGATCCATCTGTTTATTATTGTTTTGGCCCTCGGTGTTTCCATTCGATGAGTCGGGCTGCGCTTTTCTCTTAGGTGCCATTTTTCTGGTAAATAAATAATGGATCTTATTTAATAACAGTATATTAAACATATATTAAAACAGTCGATTCGAGAAATAAAATAACTTATTAAATAACTGAATAGATAAAATAGTATGATATGTTTTAAAAAAAAATTTTTTTTTTTTCTCAACATGGTCGTGAATAAAACTACATTTGTAAATATGCAATGGTACTGAAATAAATGTAAATGCTTAAATGACTGGAAATAAAATAAAGAAAACGTGCAAAAGATTATCTCATATATATATATAGGTAGAACACCAGCTACAGGTGTCAGTGCTTGATACAAAAACCTATGATATAACAGTCGTACTGCTACTACTATCAGTCAGAGTCAGTAGCTACACTCATACAAACTAGTCATACAATACTATGCTGCCTCTATCTACAAAATATACATAATACAACACTCATCGATCTGCTGGTCTCAAAATCCTGGTGGTACGTGGCTCAACTCCTCCTGCACTGCCTCTAGCACTGCCTCGGTAAGTCCCAATGCTCTGCGATATGCTGTCTCTGCACTAAGATCCTGCTGTCTCAAATCAGTAAGTTGCTGCGAACGAACCCGGTGAATATGATGTAGTCTCTCTCTCAGTATATAATCCGGTCGTAATGCTCTGACAGGACCATCCGTCTGTGTCTCATACAATCCAAGGATCTCTCTACACTGGTTCTGCCATCTAATCATCTCCTCCCTCTCTGCCTGAAAACGCTGGTAAGTCACGGTATGATGCTCATGAAGATCAGTGCTGGAACCTCGAGAAGGTAATGGTCCATCTACCACGATCTCATCCATAAACTCTGGCTGAGGAAACTGATACACTCCTGGAACAGGTGCATAAATGGCTAATGGGGCAGGAAATAAGACAGGCTGCTCCATAGGCGCATACACAGGCGGCTCTGCCTCTGGCTCCATCGGTGGCATCTCTGGAATCTCAACGGGTGGCATAGGAATCTGAGGCTCTAAATCCTCCCACTGCGGAAGATCAACCATATCAGGAATATCAAACATCGGAAACTCTAATGGTGGAATATCTGGTATCTCTGGCTCAACGTATGGAAAATAATCTGCAAAACCTGGTACCTCCGAGGGAAGTGGTATCTCTGGTGCTGGCTCAGGTGGCAATGGAGGTAAGATCTGCTCTGACACTGGGGCTACTACCTGTGCATCCACTGGATCTGTCTCGGTCCTCTCCGTAGATGATGATAAAGAAGCCATCTAATATACATAAAAATAATAACACAAAACAATCAAATCACAATCCTATAACTCATAACTTCTAATCACATAGACAAACAATCCTAACACTCTTACTCTCATCCTATCTTATTTTCTTATCTTATCTTAACCCTAACATTCTTGTTTTCCAAGGTCAATCCTAAGCTCTGATGCCAACTATAACACCCTCCAAATCCGGGGTATAGATTTGGGGCATTATTAACAACAATTACCAACTATATCTGCACAAGCGGAATATTAATATAATAATTACCCCAAACTATCACTACTCAGGATCTTTTAAGGGTTGAGTTTGGAAACAAGAATCATGCACTACACTTTATTACAAACCCAACTAAATAAAACCTGTCTCAAGAACTCTCTTTATTACAAAACTTTATACTATCTACAGTTTCACTACGCAATCCTTTATTCAAACTACACAAAACTCTTATTCAACCCAACATTACTACTTATCCTGCTACACCTGATCTGGCAATTCAAAGCTCTCTTCGGGAATAGGAAGGAGCACTCTTGGTATAAGAGGGTCCCGCTGCTTGACTCGCTTCTTGACTATGCGGGTCCTGATGGGTTTCATTCTCTACCTTAACTGTAAAACAATAGGAGTGACAATAAAAGAAATGAGCCAAAATTGCTCAACAAGCCTGCAACAATATATATATATATATATATATTATAAAGAGAGAGAAATAAATGAACCAATAAGCTGCTGGTTTGAACAACCATCTGTATCTGTATATGATAATAATTTGCCAATGATGGCGAGTGCCAAATGAACAAGACTGGAAACAAGAACCAACATATGCACTATAATCTGCTGATCAGTCAGAATATAGTGCGGATCTATACCCAACTGCATAGACCCAACCAACATAAGGAGTACTCAGGCAACTATGGCCTATTAATTAATGGTCTGGGAAAAACCCAGCCTTTATAGTAACCATCCAGTCCAAGGCTGAGCATCCGGAACAATCGGTATGCTATTGATATATCCCAACACCAGGATATACCAGAATATATGTAGGGTAAAAGAATTGAAATATGAACAGGGAATTCAATAAATTGGGTAAATCAAGAATTAAAATGAAATGGAACAAGTGATAATAAATGGGTAACAGTGTATATGAACAATAATTATCAAAAAGAATTGATACGATAGAAAGGAAATATAAATCACTATTCTGAATTTAGAATAGGGGAAAAACTTGCCTTGCGCGTACTTAACCTGGTTTAACTTACTGCCTTCTGACCCTAGCTTGCTCTACCTTGCTAACACTGAACAAATCATGGAAAGATAGGTGTTTAGATAATTTACTACATACGTGTATCTTTAATTGATATCACGCAACCTTATCAGTCTACCCATGCGTTTCTATCTGACTCGCATATATATACATATATTTACACAACACATTTATGCACATAATCACATATAACACGTAACACGTAAAGCACACAATTAATTTCTAGATTTATAATTATTTTTAGAATCAATTCTAGGCTTATACCTGCATTACTAGTCTTATCTGATTTTATTATAATTTTTTGGGATTTATTCGGCTCAATTATATCCCTACTAGGACCTACGAATTATTAGTTATCACCAAACCACTCTTTTTCAGAATAAATTATAACTTACAACTATTTTTATTGGATTCGTCTCATTTTTCTGAGTCTAGAGGTCTTCGTTTCACTTAAATCGGACTAACGGTTGAATTGTTATGAATTAAACACTGATAATTCAATTTATTATTCAATATAGATAATTATTACAACCTTTTAAATCCTAAAATAATTTTTAAATAATTATTTAAGAAAAATCAAAGTCAAAAATAATTTTTTTATAATTTTTGGAGTTAAAATGAAGAAGTTACGATTTATTGAAAATTATGTGATTAATTATCGAAATAATTAATCACTTTTTAAATATTGAATAAATAAATAACTGATAAATAATTAATAATTGCTTATTTAATAATCTAAAATAATAAATCTCTAATTATCAGGATTAATCACAATTTATTATAATATTTATAACTTATCGATATTTATTCGATTAGATCGATTATTTACAAATAATCAATCGATTCTATTAACGGATATGCTATTTATCGAATATCTACTATGTGCTCGAATTATAATCTAACTCAACGATTAATTACTCGTATAAATACGAGCTACTCGCAATCCTCACATAATTATCGAACTATTACATTATTACTGAAACTTATACGATTCGTTAATCACTTAATTATCGGTATTTAATTATACGATACAAATAATCACTACAATATTATTCGAATAACTATCGCTCGAATAATAATTCTCATTATCGAATCATTACTCGTAATAATAACTAATTATCGAATTATTAATCATATTATTTAATTATTTTTTTAATCCTTATTTATTAATTAATTACCTAATTATTAATTAATTACCTAATTATTAATTAATTAGATAACTAATAAATAATTAGATAAATAATTAAATAATTAATTAAATAATTAAATTCGAATTTATAAATCAATAAAATAATTTAGAAATTAATAATACTATTTTTCAGAATATAAAACTAATTTTTAATTAATTATTAGAATTAATAAAATGATTTTCTGATTTATAAAATATAAATTAAATAATAGAAAATCCAGAAACAAAAATCTGGAAATGGTTTCAGGGTTGAGGGGATCAAACCCGGGTCGTTTCCGGGTTGCAAACCGGGTCGACCTCGGGTTATCGGGTCACGAAGAACAGCCGTCACCGTCCCAGAATCCGGCGACGGCGACGGGTTCCGGCGAGGCGAAAAACGAGCCTCCTGATCATCGTTTCTCCTCCTTTTTGACTCCGTTCGATTCCCTAGAGTTTCAGCCGTCGCCCCACAGCGTCACCACCATCAGAGAATCCCCCCTCCGCCATCTCCGACCACAAGTCGAAGTTCTCCGATGAACTTCATCGGAAAACCGAGTTCCTCCAAACGTTAACCAAATTTGACGAAACTGGTGTCAATCGACTCCAAAATCAACGATCTAAACGACTCTAACAACCAAAACATCAAACAACACACAGAAAATCAAACCCGAATTCGCGATTAAAACCCGAAAATAACAACTTTCAATTCGATCAATCAAACGTTAAAAAGAATCACATAATTGAAAACTACAGATCATAAGCTTCAAAACGAATACTCACACGCTCGATTTGGACTCCGGAATCACGATCAAAATCGCCTTTGATCCTCCTGCTCTGTTCTTCACAAACCCTAACCCTAATTCCCTTTTCTGATTTTCTTTTTTTTATTTTCTGATTTTTAATTATAATTAACTGATTTAATTAATAGTAATTCAGGTATTTATATTTATGAAAATAATACCCCTAAGTAAAATTAAGGGTCTAATTACACTCCTAATAAAAATATTTGGCCCCAATTTTTATAATTTTTGGGTATTAATAATGAATTTTTAAATATCCAATAAATACAAAATAAATACTAAAAATTCCCAAAAATTGTGAAAAATACAAAAATACAAAGAAAAATGATATATGATAATTTCATGATCATATAAAAATAAAGATGTGATTTTTGTGGGGTTTTTGATACCCGAAGGGGTCCGGAAAAGTCGTTTTTCGCGAAAAAGGTCAATTTGTAAAACGTCTAGGGGTTCAAAATAGCGATACGGTATAGGGCATTTTTTGGCAAAATAGGGCCAATGATTTTGTTTGAAATACGGGCTTTTAAAACATAGTTTTGAGCTGTACATGTTTTGATATAATATATATAACTGACGATAGAACGCTCAATAAATATCCAAAACACGTTTGGATCAAAACAACCAACACATAACACATAGCAGCTAGGGTTCAACGACTTAACACATTTAATCACATAATAATACACATAATTTATTATTATTATAATATAATACAAGCGTAATTCCTCGGTCGTTACAGTTAGAGTGTCAGGTTATGGAATAAGTTAGTTGTTGTGTTGTAACCTAAATAATACTTGAACTTGTATCTGATCCTGGTTTGGGGTCATGCTTATATAATAAGGTTTAATTAGTAATTTATATTCGTAGTTTGTTACATTTTGGTGATGTCAGCCCCTGACCCCGGGGTTGAGGCCGTCACACTCTACAAGTACAATTTTAGACTTAAAAATAACTCAGAACTAAGATAATTTAATTTATTAAATTATTTTAGTAAAATACTTTTGACAAAATCATTTTGATTTTATTTTGATTTATTCAAATAATAATGGGAAACAATTCAGTCCATTTTGGACAAACTGAGTATTTATTTGACATCTTGACTAGTCAGTTTTAGTTCTCTAAAAGAGTAAATTAAAATGACTTCTCGATATGTAATTCTCTTTTCAAAATGACTCTCGACAAGCAAACTCCAGAAATCTATTTTCGAGTTCTCGATAAGTCATTTGCTTTTACTATAAATACTCAGACATCTCGACATACACGTACGCCTTCGAGAACTCTAAGTGACCTAGAATTTTCAATTCCAAACCGATTTCTCTCATTTCAAGCTCTTTCTCTCTCAATTTTCTTACCCATTCCTTCTTACTCAACAATATTGGCACTCAATCTTGTTAGAGCTGAAATTCCCAAACAAGGAACCAACTACCTTGATTTCAGTGATGCTAATCAAGCCCCAGATAGTTTCAAGGGGTTTGTCAAATTTTTTTCTGAATCTTATCTTGCAGGTGCTTTAACTGCTAACCCAGTCTTGTACTTGGATGTCTTGCATGAGTTCTGGACAACAGCTGTAGTAAGGACATTTATGCATGACAACTCTGTATCCATGGTGGTGACCTATTCAATTGGAGGCCAACAATTAGAGTTCAATGAGCAAGATGTGAATGCAGCTTTGGGTCTTCCAACTACAAATCTGGTGGAGGTGCCAAGACAGGATGAGCTAGCTGAGTTCATGGATTTCATCAACTATGGTGGAAGGATGAACCTTGTAACACCCCCAGATCCGGGGTCGGGGATCCGGGTCGTCACGGTCTTTCTTTCCACAATATCACTTCACTTAATTAATAATAAATAACCTTATGCTGTGACCCCACGCTAACACACACCACAACCCGTTATAGTCTCAGAGATGAAATTTAAATAAGTACAAGTCTTTGAATCCACAATTTAAAAGTTATTACAACCCGAAATGATTACTTGATAAATTTACAGTTAATTGCCATTATCTGCCACAAGTTATAATTATACATAATTGATTCTCAAAAGTAGATGGTCTGATCTACAATAGATCTACCTCTGCAGCTATAGCAGCTACAACATCAACGGGAAGACGCGGGACGCTTCCCACGCGCTTGCGCTGGGTCTGCTGGAGTCTGGCCATCTTTCCTAACTGTTGTTGTGTGATGAAGAAATAAAGCAAGAGTGAGCCTTACAGCTCGCAAGATAATATATAGTGATAACAATAATATAAGTATCTAAATGGATACTTACTAGAATCTTTTATCGTGTGTAAGATAATTACTAGTATATACTTACTAGTATATGAGCCTTCTCATAGTACTCATGAAAGTCTTGGTCAAAAGAAATGAACCAAGTTTGATATCTTAATGCGATGAAGTCGCAAAATATTCAGTATATATACATATATACTTTTCAAAATATTGGAAGTCCTCTTCCATGCATAATATACACAAAATCCCAGTGTATAACTGTATAAAAATATCGTTGCAAGGTGATCTCATATATCTAACCTTGTCTCAACGTTTTTCTGAAAATCTTTGTCATTCATAAGACAATTATTAATTAGATATAAGTTTAAAAGATGAAGTTACCAAATACTTCACTACACTTATATCATTCCCAAATACTACTTGAACTACCACCGTTCAAGTTATAATCAATTTCAAAAGTTCATCCCACTGATGAGACCACAAGATAAGACTTGAATAGATTCAATCTTTGAAATATTATTGAATGAAAAAGTTATGAGATACTTTATTTAGTCCCGATATATATATATCCACATATATATATCCCTTTAACATTTCCTGGAACCTCTGTTATGCAAAGTATGAACAGAGTTTGAAACATCCAATGAATTTTGGAAAGGAAAAGAATTTTGGCATAAACCCGATATCTCGCTGATCAGGCAAAGATACCAATAAGTAACCTTTTCTACTAGTAGATGGACGAATTCCCCACTGGTCATCACCCTGGTCATAATTAAGACCTATGCTGGACTGCCACTCAGCCACTTATGCATTTGATGGACTCCCACTGAGCCACTTACACAATAATAGACCGTACCCCGGCCTGTCGCTTATGCCGACTCAATGAGAGGGGCTTACTTCCCGAACGTTGGGCAAGTAATCAATTCATTTACCAAATCTGCAACCTTGTTGCGAATATAAAATACACCACAGAGCCGGATTCCCCAGGTTTTGAGCGAGTATTTAAATCCCCTTAAAAGGAAGATCTTAAATATAAAAATGAGTTTTGGGATCCGCTCTGACTTTTAAAAATCATTTTGAAGACTCGAAAACACTTTAAAGAGTGTTTGGAGTAAGGCTGATTTAATGAAGTAAATCAGTCCTCAGAATATTTAGAAAATGACTGAATATTATTATTTAAATAATATTCCTATAAAGAATAATCTTTATAAAAATAATTGAAGTAGAAGTATTAAAACTTATACTTGAAATAAACATTAAATAACCAAAGATATACTTATATGAAAGTATTATCTTTATTTGAATAATCGAAAATAAGTTTGATTATTGACATCTTATTCTTTAATAAAATAAAGAATATATCTCAGCAAATAATCGGAGTCATAGATCCTCAAATGAATATTCAAATAATATTCAATAAATAAAATAAGCTGAGTCATAATACCTCGAATGAATATTATAAATAATATTCATTAAATAAAATAAAGGAGTCATAAGTCCTCGAATAATATTCGAAATAATGTAATAAAGTTTAAAGTTATCGAATAAACCTTATTCGATTAATAGTTTGGAAAACTATAACCATATATATATATAAATATATATATATATATATATCCATATCCATATATACAAGATTACTCGGGATCCTCGACTCCCGGTTTTAGAAAATATTTTCACCTTTTGGGTCCCTATACTAAGGGTATATGCAAGTTACCGCTATCCTCTAGCATAGGTATTATCAAATGAACCAACAGATATATATTTCAAGAATATGAAACAGGCATGCATATATACCATATTAGCATACTCCAATATATTGCAAAATTTGCTACTAACAATCATGCAATATCACAAGATAATGCATATACATATATTTACATCACAACAACAGTATAACGGGTAGAAAACTTGCCTGAGCGACTGGGGGTTACGAATGGCTCGGGACGAGTCTGGTAACCTATAAACAACAAGTAAGTTGGAATTAAACCAAAGTCACTTGTGAATCTATACTTTAACTAACTTAGACTCTAACGCTTATTCTGCGCTTACTGATTCGCTTAAGTCACTCGGGTACCCTCGGCTCCACCATTTTTAATAATTTAACCTTTACGAGTTTTAAAGCGATTCCTTCGCGAATGTCTTACCAACTGCCTAACACACTTACCATAAATGTTTCATACATTAATTAACCCTTTTTGGTCTTTAACCTATGTTTCAAAGTAAGGCGAGGGAAAAAGTTTCGTTCGCGAAACGCCGTTACTTGAAACGGTCGTTTCTCCTAAACCGGAAATCGGAATCGAACGAACTACATATCAAAACGAAGCTCGTAACATGAGCTATCTAAACATGGCAGTGGTCACAATCTAGCAGGGGGTTCTCGGGTCCTAATGTTATGCACAAAACAGTCTAAAGAAAATCGGACGTTACGACGGCTATGTTTACGCGATTACCCATATTTATACCACTCCAATTCTTTACCAATTCACTACAAACCACCCAACCATCATCAATACCTCAAACACAACTTATATCAAGGCAAAGTCAGTCCATAATCTCAAGGTTTTCCAACTTATTCAACCACAAACATGATCTACTAACCATAACTTAAGATTCATTAACCATTAACCAAGATTCATATCCAAAATCACCACAAATCCAACCAAACCATTTATCATACATGGATCTTGCTATACATACATGGATATTTCTATATATACATTAATCCATCCATAAACTCATCAAAACTCAAAGTTCAAACTATAAGTTAAAGGTGAAAGTTGTTTATACCTCCTTGAAGCTTCCTAACACAACCCAAGAGCTTTGAATGCCTAAAAGAACCTTGATCCTTGCTTGTATAACCTTAATCTTTCATAAAAATTCAAGAAAACTAAAGTTATTTCTTGAAGGTTACTATTCACCATCTTCTTCCTTGATTTATAGAAAAAGATTGGCTTGGAATTAGAAGCTTAAACTTATAGGAAGTATGTAACTATCCATGGGGAAGCTTAGATAATTACCTTGCTAAATAGTAAGTGGTGGAGCTTGGATCTTCAAATTTTAAGAAATGGGCCGAGAGCTAGCTTGGGAAGAAGATATTTTTGTGTTTTGTTTGATGAAAATGAAATGATTTGCTTGGTTGGTTGATTTTTGTGTTGTTTTTGGTTAATGACTTAATTAACCTTGATTTTGTGTGGTTATAATTCAACCACACTTCCTTCCCTTCTATGTCATGCTTGTGTCACCTTGCACATGTCATTATGCTCCCACTTGTCCACACCTTGTGGTTTGATGATGTCACAATCCCTGGCTTCTTGTACAAGCTTGTCTCTTGGTCACTTATTTGTTTTACGGTTCGCTTATCTTTCGTTCTCGTTTATCGTTTGAGGGATCATACCCGGGATCTTATTACTTAGGTTCCCTTAACCTTTCTCAATATATTATATTCCTTTTATGATCCTCTCCTATAATCCTTTAATTTCAATCCTTTTTATCCTGTTACCTTATACTCAATTCTCTCCGTATCTTGTGGATTTCCGGGAAAAATCAAAGTGTTCGGAATTGGATTCTGACGATCTTTACATACACTTATATACCACATAGAGTACTAATAATATCCCATAAGATCAATAACAGAACCCCTACATAGCGTGGCATGAAAAGTTTTCTCGTTCAGCAAAAACACTATTCATAAGGGTTTCAAAATTTCTCAAAAATTGGGGTTATTACAGTCTCCCCTCCTTAAAAGGATTCCGTCCCGGAATCAGATAGAAAACAAATGGGGATACTTTCTTAGCATTACACTTTCTAACTCTCGAGTCAATTTTCCACATTGTGGTTCTACCACCAAACTCTGCCTAGTTTGATAATCCTTCTCCTAAGCACTTGTTCCTTTTCACTCTATAACCCTTCCTGGTTGCTCCATATAGGTTACGTCGGGTTGCATATCTATGCGCTCATATGCCCCTATTTGACTGGCATCCGAATTACACTTCCTTAACATTGATACGTGGAACACGTTATGAACTTGCTACATATTCGGGGTTAGGGCTAGCTTATATGCTAACTTCCCAAACGTCTTAATATATCCAAGGGTCCAACAAATTGTAGACTTAGCTTTCCTTTCTTTCCGAACCTCATCAATCCTTTCCAAGGGATACCTATAACATTACTAGGTCCCCTATTTCATACTCTTTATCCTTTCGTGTCAAATCAACATACTTATCATGTCCATCTTGGGCTACTACCAGCCGTCCTCTGATTAGATCTATCATATCCTTGGTCCTTTGGACTACTGCGGGTCCGAGCATCTTGCGCTCTACAACTTCATCCTAACATAAGGGAGATCGACATTATCTTCCCTCAAGGATCTCATAAGGCGACATCTCGATAATGACATATGATCTATTGTCGTAAGATAACTCAATCCGAATTAAGTGATCATTCCAAATTCTTTCAAGTCTATTGCACAGACTCTCATTATAGCTTTTATCATTAGAGCTTCTGCTTCTCAATACCCATTCTTTTCCAGTTCGTAATCGCTACTACCTTCCGTTCCTAATATTATACTGGTTATACTTTTGCTCGTTAGCGTTCTATAACCTTTTAATAACCACGTCAACCTTAGTATCACGAATGTGTTCCCATTCCGCATACTACCACCACTTTATTACTCCTTTTTCAGTTGTTTCTATTTTCCAAAATTTGATCAATCAAATAGAAGTAAAGGAATTTGTTGAGAGATCACTATGATCATGAACACTTGTTATATTGCATAGTTAGTACAGAAGGTGGCCAGCCTTTAGTACTTGACAAGCAATTAAACAATAGCTGGTATCCTACTCGGCTTCTATCACACAGATAGATAGTCATTCGGCAATACCTCCCCTTTTGGAAGGGTTGTCCTTCTCAGATTACATGAAATGAAAAGAAGAGAAAAGAACGAATTGAAGAGAATTGTATATTCATAAAAATTTAATTTCCATAAAATATCTGGCTTGGAACCTACCTCTGAATTATAGAGGTTTGTCATAGGAGAACAAAACATAAACGTATTTATATCAGTATCAAGTATTATAGCATCGTATTTCCCATGCCTAAATATTTCTATTCCGTCCATCATTCTATGGAACCATGCTCTTCCTCGAGTTTAAACACAATCACCTTTGAAACTCCCTCGACATCGAAAATCGAATCTGGGATCTCATTCTATACATCATCGCTACTAGAATTCTATGCTTGCACCGCAACCTTCCTCGTATAATAATACGACTCTCTATTGATAAGAAAGAATAATAATTCACTAGGTAGATACTCTACTTAATTAGTCTATCAATGATAACTTATACACTACCACGACCCGATTAGGGGTACTCAATCTCGACACCTATTCCAATACAACTCTCACGGTTGTAATCAGCTCGATACTCGCAGAATCATTGCTGCCTTACTATGGTCCACCACTGACCTACTGTAGTCATTCATTTTCCATGAAGTCTTAATATCTAACCATACGGAGTCCATACATGTCGTATCAAATACTTCTAAGGAGTTAACATAATCACCAATCATAATTCATGAAGAACACTCCAAACTCTGGCGTACTTTCATGACATGAAGCAGATAAAATTTGTAGAAGAGTTTCGCTCAAAGCAACGATAGCAGGTTAATACCATTCTTAATCATATGCCTTCAATAGAAGACTTAACTCAAAGGTTTGTTTAGTCCTTTTTGAACTATGGTCCTGGCTTATCTCAAGATAGTATCTTCTGAGATAGATAGCCCGCTCATGGCGATTACACGAATTAAACCTTTACTAACTACTATTACGGTTGGGTATTGCACAGTCATCAGAAGGAATGTCAATCTTCCAAACCATAATACAACCTTCACAGTTTTAACCATCATCACTGTATTCCTTTGGCACAAGTGCCTATAATTATCCTCTTACCTTTAAAGTGTCGGCCACCTCTTTGGCCTTTCCTGATAGTACAATTTCCTTACAGTCAATGTCATTTTAACCACCTCCAAATAATTTTCTACCTCATTTCAATCACAGCTTATGTGAAGATGTATTCCTTAAAATCTGATGAGTAAAAAAAAATCACCATTTTTCCATAAGTTATTGCCTCAGTCTTTAGAGGTTAATCACTGTCACGACTGACTCTCAACTATACTTAGAACATCTTTTATCTTAAGTCCTAATTGCCTAGAATAATTTCAACCTTTACTGGTTTGATCCATACTTTCTCGTGGTTTAACACGTGCCCCACTTGGCATCATTATAATTACGTCATATTTCCTTTATCCCCATTTCCATTCTTGAGAATTTTGAATATTACCTTTTTCCTTGTAAAACCTCTAAGGTTATCCTTCAATCGTTCCTCTTGTATTCCCTAGATACAGGGCATATCAAAATACCATTCACTATTACTAGAACCATTGTCTATATACTTCTGAAAAATTTCTCCACTGATCCTTAAAGGTTATTATTACCTTAATGCTTTCCAATTCATACTGTCAAAACTCATACTATCCCTATCAAGGGTGAAATGCCAACCTTTATGCATTCCCCTAGGATTCGTTTTAAGTTACCGATGTTCTATCCTTAATTCCACCTTTAAAAAGGTACAAGCATCCTTCCATGGATAAATAAAGTCATATATCCCTGATATGGGTATCTTATTCAATCATTCCCACCTCGATAGTAAATGCCTAATTTCACAATAACATCTGTATACAAAATGAGGTTAATCAAAATGGCCTCCAAAAGATAACAACGGTTATCCGCTTTTCTTGCCTAATCTGGTAACGATAACATGGATGTTCTGGAAGATATTGGTCGTGTTCAACGTGAACTTCTTCTTAATAATTCCTTATTTACTTTTGTTGTTTATCTCAACAGTCACCTCAATGTTGGGATATCTTTCATATCTGGCGTCTCCCTTTCTGGGTATCATGCCACCGGTCTTACACTTCACCTTCTTGAAGGTCACTTCCTTCATCCAATTTTCTTAATTTCTTACTTTCTTATCCCCTTAGTCTATCCGCGTCTCATTATTTATCCTTCGAATTATCTCAAGGTTTCCTCGAATCCTCCCAACTTAAAGGGGGTACAATATATGTATCTCTTATGCCTTCAACCATCAATTTTAACTCATGGTGGATCATCATCATCCTGACGATTACATACTTTTCTATTTCTATTGCTATGAGTCTTTAGGGTTTCCTCATACCCGACTCCCTTATCATACCTCAAACTCTTTTGCCTTTATATCCCTTTTCACTTCAGTCCCTTTTTATTTCCCTTTCTCTTATCATTATTTCATGAACCAACGCAACATAAGCATTGATTTCAAATATCCCGTCATTCTGGATTCGCGTCTTCAGAACGAATCTTGACAACTTTTACAGCTTAGATTCATAATTCATCATACTCGTCTGCCTTTGTTCTGGCTCTAAAGCTTTTACACTATTCCATAACCTTGGGAATTACGATCCCGAAAACAATTGGCTGAACTTTAATCAGTTTATTATAATCTCTTGCTCCGTGCCTTCCTTGGCCTTTCACCAGCGGGTGGTCTCTCTCTTGGGAGGGTAAGTGACAAAACAGTCTTTTGTGGTTCGTCAATCATTTAGAATCTCAAATGATTCATCTATTTCCTTTAGCCAGGCTCTTCCCTCGACTGGGTCAGCTTGTTCCTTGGAACTCTGAGAGCTTAGCGACTTAAAGGTCATGAAGAATTTCCCACCGCACTGTCTCCTCAGAGTGGTGGTTGGGGATAATAGTCTAAGTTCTGTCTAGACAGGTCTATGAATTGCCGTATAGGAGTACCGTCTCGGGTCTCCTTTCCTTACTCGACTTTCTGTTTCCTTATTATGAAATGTTTCATCCTACTCCCCATAATCGGGGTCATCTTTTAATTTAAAACCCTCATTTTCCACTCCATTATGTCATGGGTTCCTTCTATCTTGATGGCGACCTCCCTGACTATCGCGTTCAGGGTTTGCTCTAAATCTTATTCCTCAACTATGGCTCTCATCTAAGTTCTCATCCTTACACTCTTGAACTTTCGGAACCCAAATTCTATAGGAATACCTCATTATTCCCTTATCATCTTTCTCGATATTAATCTTTTATCTAATTATTGGCTCTCTACCTTCATTCATAACTTTTTCTGGCACAATATGATCTTTTCCAATAATTCGGGCTGTATTGCAATCTCAAACAGCTTTTCGGTACCGGCTCCGGTTACCTTCACTTCTATTTCCATTTTCTCAAAATCTCTTATAAACTCTCCAAAAGGCATTATCATCTTGAGTCTCTCCTTTTTACTAAGGGCATCAGCCACCATATTGGCTTTCCCCCGAATGATAAAGAATCTCCCAATCATTATTCTTGGTTAGCTCTAACTGCCTCTTCTGGCATATGTTGTGCTCTTTGTGACGTGAAAATGTACTAGAGCACTTATGGCTTAGGTAATTCTCGCACTTCTCTCCATACAAGTAGTGCCTCCAATCTTTAGGGTAAAACTATTGCAACGAGCCTAAGCTCATGGGCGGGGATATCGAATTTCATATTACCTTAATTGTCTTGACGCAGACGCGATTATCTTGCTGCGCTAAGAAGCACCCTAATTCCTTATGCGAAGCGTCACTTACAAATCACAAAATCTCCTTTTTCCATCCGGCAACGCCAACATAGGGGCCCTCACCAACCTTTGCTTCAGTTCTTAAAAGCTGTTCTCGCATTTCTCTGTCTATTCGAACTTCTCAGTCTTATGAGTAAGCCGCGTTAAAGGGGCTACTATCTTTACAAATTTGAACGAACCTCCGGTAGTGATCGACCAATCCTACCTCTGGTAGTTGACCTAACCATGGTCATCAATTCATCAGTGGCCCTTTATCCATTCTTGTCAGGATCCTCCATGGGATCCTCCTCAGCAACTATCCCTTCTAGGACAACATCCTTAATATCAACATCATCCGGTCCTGCATTAGGACACTCTATCGGATCCACAATCCGATCTCCAATTAGTAATAAATATCATCGCGCTGTTGCTCCTCAACCTCAGGGTTCGGAGTCCCGCTACTCTATACGATAACGAACTACGCTTCCTATCGCTACATTTATAAGGGTTCCCATAAGGGTTTTAACTGTCAGTACTACGTTAGGTAGTCCGACTATGAACTTGGCAAGAGTTCTTATTATCTTAGTGAACTTATTATCTTACGTCCCATCATCTCTGAGGTTTATAACGCTTAGCTCTGATACCATTTCTGTAACACCCCCAGATCCGGGGTCGGGGATCCGGGTCGTCACGGTCTTTCTTTCCACAATATCACTTCACTTAATTAATAATAAATAACCTTATGCTGTGACCCCACGCTAACACACACCACAACCCGTTATAGTCTCAGAGATGAAATTTAAATAAGTACAAGTCTTTGAATCCACAATTTAAAAGTTATTACAACCCGAAATGATTACTTGATAAATTTACAGTTAATTGCCATTATCTGCCACAAGTTATAATTATACATAATTGATTCTCAAAAGTAGATGGTCTGATCTACAATAGATCTACCTCTGCAGCTATAGCAGCTACAACATCAACGGGAAGACGCGGGACGCTTCCCACGCGCTTGCGCTGGGTCTGCTGGAGTCTGGCCATCTTTCCTAACTGTTGTTGTGTGATGAAGAAATAAAGCAAGGGTGAGCAGCAAGCCCACCAAAATAATATGTATAATGATTTACAATATATGAGCCTACTCATAATACTCATGAAAGTCTTGGTCAAAAGAAATGAACCAAGTTCGATATCTTAATGCGATGAAGTCGCAAAATATTCAGTATATATACATATATACTTTTCAAATATTGGAAGTCCTCTTCCATGCATAATATACACAAAGTCCCAGTGTATAACTGTATATAAAAAAAATATCGTTGCAAGGTGATCTCATATATCTAACCTTGTCTCAACGTTTTTCTGAAAATCTTTGTCATTCATAAGACAATTATTAATTAGATATAAGTTTAAAAGATGAGGTTACCAATACCCCAATATACTTATATCTTTCCCAATACTACTTGAACTACCACCGTTCAAGTTATAATCAGTTTCAAAAGTTCATCGCATAGATGAGACTACAAGACAAGATTTGAATAGATTCAATCTTTGAAATATTATTGAATGAAATAAAGTTACGAGATACTTTATTTAGTCCCGATATATATATATCCACATATATATATCTCTTTAAACATTTCCTGGAACCTCTGTTATGTAAAGTATGAACAGAGTTTGAAACATCCAATGAATTTTGGAAAGGAAAAGAATTTTGGCATAAACCCGATATCTCGCTGATCAGGCAAAGATACCAATAAGTAACCTTTTCTACTGTAGATGGATGAATTCCTCACCGGTCATCACCCTGGCCGCATTAGGACCTCGCGCTAGACCGTACCCCGGCCCCTCACGCGTTGATGGACTGCCACCCAGCCACTTACACAATAATAGACCGTACCCCGGCCTGTCGCTTATGCCGACTCAATGAGATGGGCTTACTTCCCGAACGTTGGGCAAGTAATCAATTCATTTACCAAATCTGCAACCTCGTTGCGAATATAAAATACACCACAGAGCCGGATTCCCAGGTTTTGAGCGAGTATTTAAATCCCCTTTAAAAAGGAAGATCTTAAATATAAAAATGAGTTTTGGGATCCGCTCTGACTTTTAAAAATCATTTTGAAGACTCGAAAACACTTTAAAGAGTGTTTGGAGTAAGGCTGATTTAATGAAGTAAATCAGTCCCCAGAATATTTAGAAAATGACTGAATATTATTATTTAAATAATATTCCCATAAAGAATAATCTTTATAAAAATAATTGAAGTAGAAGTATTAAAACTTATACTTGAAATAAACATTAAATAACCAAAGATATACTTATATGAAAGTATTATCTTTATTTGAATAATCGAAAATAAGTTTGATTATTGACATCTTATTCTTTAATAAAATAAAGAATATATCTCAGCAAATAATCGGAGTCATAGATCCTCAAATGAATATTCAAATAATATTCAATAAATAAAATAAGCTGAGTCATAATACCTCGAATGAATATTATAAATAATATTCATTAAATAAAATAAAGGAGTCATAAGTCCTCGAATAATATTCGAAATAATGTAATAAAGTTTAAAGTTATCGAATAAACCTTATTCGATTAATAGTTTGGAAAACTATAACCATATATATATATAAATATATATATATATATATCCATATCCATATATACAAGATTACTCGGGATCCTCGACTCCCGGTTTTAGAAAATATTTTCACCTTTTGGGTCCCTATATTAAGGGTATATGCAAGTTACCGCTATCCTCTAGCATAGGTATTATCAAATGAACCAACAGATATATATTTCAAGAATATGAAACAGGCATGCATATATACCATATTAGCATACTCCAATATATTGCAAAATTTGCTACTAACAATCATGCAATATCACAAGATAATGCATATACATATATTTACATCACAACAACAGTATAACGGGTAGAAAACTTGCCTGAGCGACTGGGGGTTACGAATGGCTCGGGACGAGTCTGGTAACCTATAAACAACAAGTAAGTTGGAATTAAACCAAAGTCACTTGTGAATCTATACTTTAACTAACTTAGACTCTAACGCTTGTTTTGCGCTCACTGATTCGCTTAAGTCACTCGGGTACCCTCGGCTCCACCATTTTTAATAATTTAACCTTTACGAGTTTTAAAGCGATTCCTTCGCGAGTGACTTACCAACTGCCTAAAACACTTACCATAAATGTTTCATGCATTAATTAACCCTTTTTGGTCTTTAACCTACATTTCAAAGTAAGGCGAGGGAAAAAGTTTCGTTCGCGAAACGCCGTTACTTGAAACGGTCGTTTCTCCTAAACCGTAAATCGGAATCGAACGAACTACATATCAAAACGAAGCTCGTAACATGAGCTATCTAAACATGGCAGTGGTCACAATCTAGCAGGGGGTTCTCGGGTCCTAATGTTATGCACAAAACAGTCTAAAGAAAATCGGACGTTACGACGGCTATGTTTACGCGATTACCAATATTTATACCACTCCAATTCTTTACCAATTCACTACAAACCACCCAACCATCATCAATACCTCAAACACAACTTATATCAAGGCAAAGTCAGTCCATAATCTCAAGGTTTTCCAACTTATTCAACCACAAACATGATCTACTAACCATAACTTAAGATTCATTAACCATTAACCAAGATTCATATCCAAAATCACCACAAATCCAACCAAACCATCTATCATACATGGATCTTGCTATACATACATGGATATTTCTATATATACATTAATCCATCCATAAACTCATCAAAACTCAAAGTTCAAACTATAAGTTAAAGGTGAAAGTTGTTTATACCTCCTTGAAGCTTCCTAACACAACCCAAGAGCTTTGAATGCCTAAAAGAACCTTGATCCTTGCTTGTATAACCTTAATCTTTCATAAAAATTCAAGAAAACTAAAGTTATTTCTTGAAGGTTACTATTCACCATCTTCTTCCTTGATTTATAGAAAAAGATTGGCTTGGAATTAGAAGCTTAAACTTATAGGAAGTATGTAACTATCCATGGGGAAGCTTAGATAATTACCTTGCTAAATAGTAAGTGGTGGAGCTTGGATCTTCAAATTTTAAGAAATGGGCCGAGAGCTAGCTTGGGAAGAAGATATTTTTGTGTTTTGTTTGATGAAAATGAAATGATTTGCTTGGTTGGTTGATTTTTGTGTTGTTTTTGGTTAATGTCTTAATTAACCTTGATTTTGTGTGGTTATAATTCAACCACACTTCCTTCCCTTCTATGTCATGCTTGTGTCACCTTGCACATGTCATTATGCTCCCACTTGTCCACACCTTGTGGTTTGATGATGTCACAATCCCTGGCTTCTTGTACAAGCTTGTCTCTTGGTCACTTATTTGTTTTACGGTTCGCTTATCTTTCGTTCTCGTTTATCGTTTGAGGGATCATACCCGGGATCTTATTACTTAGGTTCCCTTAACCTTTCTCAATATATTATATTCCTTTTATGATCCTCTCCTATAATCCTTTAATTTCAATCCTTTTTATCCTGTTACCTTATACTCAATTCTCTCCGTATCTTGTGGATTTCCGGGAAAAATCAAAGTGTTCGGAATTGGATTCTGACGATCTTTACATACACTTATATACCACATAGAGTACTAATAATATCCCATAAGATCAATAACAGAACCCCTACATAGCGTGGCATGAAAAGTTTTCTCGTTCAGCAAAAACACTATTCATAAGGGTTTCAAAATTTCTCAAAAATTGGGGTTATTACAGATATCTTTCTCTATAGGCTTCTCAATGGGGCCGAAAAAATGGGAAACCCGCTTCAGCGCGACCCTAAATGGGGTCGCCGCTCCCCGCTTAAATGGGGAATAGGGCGGGGACGGGGATCAAAAATTTAATTTGTTTAAATATGGGGCAGATATGGTAATTCTGTGATACCCACGGGGAAAACCGCCCCCTCCCCGAATATAATATAATATATATTTATTATAATATAATATTTTATAGCACATATTATAACATATTTATTATATTGAATAAACTATAATTTATTTATTTTTCATTATATATATTATAATAAAAATATTGAATACTTTAAAATTAATTATGCATCTATTTTAACAATATATAATATACTTTACTAAATATTTTTTATCAATGTTTTCAAAAAACAATTAGTTATTAAATTGGGGGACGAGGCGGAGTACGGACTGTGTTTTGCCACTTGGGATAGGAATGAGGATAAATTATAAATTCCCGCGGGGAAACAATGCGAGTATGGGGCATATTTTTTTCATGTGAGAAGGGTATGGGAATTGCAATCCCCGCCCCAAACCCATCCCATTGTGAACCTTATTCCTCTGACTGAAACACGATAAAATGTATTTATGGAATTATATTTGTAACTGGAACATAATATTTTTTTCAAATAAAACTACAGGCGGCAAGTCAACAAACAAACCACCTGAAAATTTGAAACATCTATGTTCATGTTTCGTCTCTCAAATACAGATTAACTTAAAAAATTTAAGTTGTATTCAACCCTCTTTCTATGAATTAACCTAAACTGATTGTTAGTGAATAATAATGTGGTATGTTAGGGAGAGTATGGGCAGGTTCGGCTCAGTTTTGGGATAAAATCGGAACAACAACCATATATTTTCGGTTTCTAAAATTAAAAATCACGCCAACGAAGTGTTGGTGCCATGGTTGAGCTCTTGCACCCCTTAGGGGAGGTCAGGAGTTCGACTACTGCATGTGCGTGTGTAATCAATTAACAAAAATAATAGGAAATCACAATCATTGATTCGGATTCATTTAAAAAAGTGTTACCTTGGTTATAATCGGCTCGATTTTGGGTACAAAATTGATAAATACAACAGTAAAAAATAACATGCAAACGAGACAATTTTACGCGCAGTATTTTAATAAACATTTGAGCTTTTAAGTTAAGAGAGAACAAAAATATAACAATACACAACTCATTACGTAATGTATGCAATACCTGAAGTTTGTTAATTTCACCTGCAATATTTTAGGCCATTTCCGGCAGTTTTATTCGAAAAATTTAAATTTGCATCATCAACTCATCCAAGCTCTGATCCAAATTTCTGATAAACTCCAATAGCGTGATTCAAATTTTGATCCAGATTACTTTTTACATATTATAATACGTAAATATCCTATTAAACTCTTTATTCCTAAATTTTATATTTAAACATGAAGAACTATTTATATTATATCTAATAAATTAATTAAACTAAAAATAATTTCTTTTACTACAATTAAAAAATATTAAAATTATAGAATAACTTAGCTAAAAATATATTAGTTTCATTAATTAACATCTAAAATATCATTAACATTCATTAATTAATCATAAATTAATTTTAAATCTAATAAACTAAATTATAGAAGTAATAAAATCATTATTTTATATTAAAGTAAATTTGGATCAATGAACAATGTTTACTGATCCAAATTTTTTTAGATCTTTGTTGGAGAAGAATTTGAGATAATCTACCCCAAATTTAGATCTTTGGATCAACATTGGAGATGTCCTTAATGCTCCGGTAGATGGATCAAGCATATTAATAGAAAAGACGAGATAAATAACTTGGTTTGCTTTTTAAGAAATAGTAAATGTAATTAAGTTGTTACAGGGGCTCATACGATGTTTGTTGGTGTCTTTCTGCTCAACGAGGTTCAGTAATCAGGAATTTGGTTGTTAGCTTCAGTAGTTAATATTTCTAGTATTAGTTCATTTAATCAAGATTTTGAAAAATGTTTTTATATTTTTGAAACTAAGAGATATTTAATTATAATTTTAAAAAATAATCTGATGATATTCAGTTGTTGTGGAATAAAAACCTGATTACTTTTGTATTTAATGCTAGGGTTGGTGAGCTTCGAGCTTTAATGGATGCTCTTGCGTTCGGGACTATCGGACCTTACAACATGCTTACGTATCTCTGTGTTGTAGAGAATCAAGCCAAAAATGTAGTTCTAGATTGAGGGGTAGAGCCCTTTTATATAGAGGTGAGTTTAGGGTTAGACTTCTGTTGAGAGACTTGGTGGACAAGTCTCCAACTTAGATGGTGATTAGGAATCCTCTTGGGGGAGGAGATCCAGAATCTTTTATGTAGGACTTTCAGTCCGTTTGGGACACATGTCTCTGCTCTTACAGCCGTATTGGGCCTATTCCGTGAACAGCTCATGTTCATGGATTTGGACGACCTCCTCTGGTGGGCTTTGGTTGTTTGGGCTGTCATAGGCCTATTACGAAGCTTTGGACAAGACGGGCCTGCTATGAAGCTTGGACCAGACATGTCTGTATTGGACTTTTCAGACAAGAAGCCCATCTGCAATTAATGTGACATTTAATGTATTTTTAGGATGTATTTTCTATCCATATCATTTGCCCCCAACTTCCGTGAATACTGCTCGAGTTTTCGTGGAAGTTATAATGGTCTAATCGCGACTCGGGGTACTTTTGGCCCTTCATGGGTATCGGTCCTTCATAGGTATCGGCCCTTTACGGGTGTCGGCCCTTCATGGCTATCGTCCCTTCATGGGTATCTCCGCGTTATCGTAAAGTGTGGAGTGACCTACACGTTTACAACAACTTATTAATGTGAGTATACACACTTAAGGCCCCTGTAGGGGTTATTTGGATGGTGTTCAACACTAAACGGTCCTAATCGGGACTATAAAGTGAGCGTTTATCACCTCTTAACCTTCGTCAAGGTTAATTATAGGGTGAAAGCTGCTAATCGGCCCTAATCGGGGCTAATCGACCCTAATCGGGCTAATTTCCATGTACAAGTTGCTAATTAGGCTTAAAAGAGCCTAATTTTAAGCTATAATGCACTAATCGGCCTTAATTGAGGCTAATTTGCCCTAATCGGGGCTAATCTGCCCTAATCGGGGCTAACTTCCATGTGCAAGTTGCTAATTAGGCTTAAAAGAGCTAAATTTCAAGCTACAATGCACTAATTAGCCTTAATCGAGGCTTATTTACCCTAATCAGGGCTAATCGACCCTAATCGGGCCTAATTAAGACTAATCAGTATGCATAAGACACTAATTATCCCTAATTCACACTAATTATAAGAGTGAATGGGTTAAACGGCCCTAATCTAGGCTAATTTTATCATACAAATCACTAATTATCCCTAACTTGGGTTAATTACGCTTAATATACACTAATCAGCCCTAATTTGGACTTAATTTCACTAATCGGCCCTAATCTGGGCTTAATCTCAAAATCCTGAAATTTAAAAAATCTTAAAATATTCTGATTTTTTCTTGTTTTTTTCAAAAAATTTCAAAAAATTTCGAGGGGGGCTCGGGGCCAAGTAGAACCTCCTGGGACAGGAGGCTCTGCTCGGCCTCAAGCCCCTATTTGTGGTCTGCTCGGCCGGTTTGGAGGAGAACCTCCTAGCCGGCCACCTCCTGGTCGGCCTGGAGGTGGTTGGCCAGGGGTTCCTTCCCCCCATTTTTTTTGTTCTTCTCACTAAAAGTACTAGGTTTCTACTCACCTCACTATGCTCTTGTGGTCCTTGATAGTCTATGGAATTAATTTCAAAGTTGCCTTTGAGTTCCTCAGGGTTCTGCTATGGTTGTTTCAGCGAAAGTTTCGTACTCATCTTGATGGACGTTCTGTACTCGTTCTTGCTGATCTTTCTATATTCTACTGAACTTTTCCTTTGTAGGAAGTCTTGTACTTCACTAAATTTGTCTAAACTTCTCTTGTAGGATGTTACGCACTCCACCCAACTCGTTCTCGTGGATGTTCCAGTCCTTACGAAACTTGGTTCCGCTGGGAGCTATCCGTTTCTAAAAATCTCCAGAGGATAACTCAGGGGGGGCCTCTAGAGAAGCTTTTGAAGGTCTCAAGGCTCTCCTACAAGATCTTTTAGTGAGTAAAAAGACCTTAATTTGTTGGCTGGTAGGCCAAGGCCACTACAAGAGCCTTGACCTTGAAGGCCAAGGCTACTCAAGGCTCTGATGCAGAGGCTCCTGGTAGGCCAAAAGGCCTCAACATGTTGGCTGGTCGGCCGGGGCTTCCCCGCACATAAGTTATGGCCGTCAAGGCTCTGATGCAGAGGTTTTTGGTAGGCCAAAAGGCCTCCATATGATGCTTGGTCGGCCGGGGCTTCCCCGCACATAAGTTGTGCCCGTTACGGCTCTGATTCAGAGGCTTCTGGTAGGCCAAAAGGCCTCCATATGTTGCCTGGTCGGCCGGGGCTTCCCCGCACGTAAGTTGTGGCCATCATGGCTCTGATTCAGAGGCTTCTGGTAGGCCAAAAGGCCTCCATATGTTGCCTGGTCGGCTGGGGCTTCCACGCACATAAGTTGTGACCGTCATGGCTCTGGTATGGATGTTTGGGAGTGATCCTAACCTTTACCAGTTTTTCTAACCATGGCGATTAACATAATTGTCCGTTAATTAAGGCTAATGACTTGTATTTAGTTTCAGCCATGATTTTTTCGGAAGACTGATACAATAAGCAGTGTCATGCACCGCTTTTCCCGTCTATTATATCGTCTTCTATTACCTTTTGATCATTTTTTCTCACCATTTCCGGTGTTCTTTTAACGAGGTACCTGCTAGCATGAACCAGGATGACTTACGACCTGATGTAGCAAGTGACCTTTTTCCTATAAAAGAAGATGAGAAGTGCTCATTTTTATTCACAACTTCATTTCTCAACTTCCTAAGTTATCAAATTCTCTCAAGCTCTTAACTCTCTTCAAGTTCTCCCAGAATGTCAAGTGGACAAGGCCATGTCAAGTTCTCTTTCTCCGAGAAGGAAGCTATGCATAAGAGGGCTACTCTGCGTTCACTCCAAGGTATAGCTCTTATTTCTCCTTTCTCAATTAATCATTGTTCGAACAGTTTGAAGAGCATGTTGGATGAGAGGGCGGACAAGTACCCTAGTACCGTACATTTTGATGCATTCCAGCACCGAAGTATACTTCGCGAGAAGGACGTCGAGGTGATTAAGTCGACTTACTCATGGCCCGACTGCTTGAGGGTTCGTAGAGCTAAGCCAAGTGAAAGGGCTTGTAATCTTTGCCATCAAAGGATGTTTGTGTTCAAAGCGGCCCTCAATTCCGGGCTGAGGTTCCCTCTGCACCCCTTCATTCCGAGGCTTCTTGCCGAACTCAAGATCCACCCACGTCAGCTCTACCCTAACGGGTGGTCCTTCATCATTCTCTTCATAGTGAGATGCCATGACTTAGGCAACTCCTCAGCGTGACAATGTTTCGTAGCATCTTCATGATAAAGGCTTCCCCTATGACTCGTCCTGGTTGGGTAGTGATTCAACACCAAGCCCATGTTCCTCAAATAGTGAACACCAGTTCCCTCAATGACTCAACCATAATCGGAACAAGAAGTTTGTGGTCGCAGAGTGGAAGGATGGAGACTGGGGGTTTACTTCAGACGCGATTTTAGTAGACCGGTTGACAGTTCCCACTTCATTCTCAACCTTTCTGATGCCGAGCTTCGTGCCCGAGACCTCCTGATTGACAACAACGGAAAGACCCCTTATTGGGAGTTCGTAACAGAAGTCAAGCTTGTCAAGGCTGGCCTTAGTTGCCTCTCTTTAGAGGGTATTTATCCTTGTTTTCCCTTACTTTGTGCAAGGTTAATCTTACATCTGTTTCTTTTCTTATTGTTTCAGCTGCTAGGGCTCTTGATGGCAAAGCCAAGCCGAGCGATGTTGTTACTGGCAGGATGGCCAGGGATGCCGTTAAGAAGGTTAATCATGTTCCTAAAGTCCCTGCCTTCCTCGAGGCGTCAGGATCTGGCCTTAAGAGGGCCAAGGACTTTGACGTGAGTGCCCGGAGCCCCTACGAGCCTGGATGGGGTATTTCCTCCAACGACTCTGTTCTCGGCAACCCAGTTCTTGCCCTCGAGTAGTCGAAGAACTGCATCACTCCTCCCGACCTATTGTTCATCTCTTCTGGTGAGAAACTCCTTGAGGCCGAGATGTTGGGAGCTCAAGCCCACTATCAAGTATTTTTCTCCTTGTGTAAATTTTCGTTTAAGTTCTCCTTTTTTCTTAGAACTTGGAAAATATTGTATGGATCATTCATTGGGGGCTCGACCCTTCTTAGTTAAACTTATATTTTCTTTGTCAGGCCAATGCCTATTTCACAGCTTCCTCTACTTAAGCTGTGAAAATGAGAGGTGACTACAACGTATTCCACACTTCCATGAAGCAGATGACTATTTCGTCGGGGGAGTGGGAGTCTAGGGCTCACCAGGTGGAGGGCAAGCTGGCCATCATGGAGAAGAAGTATGCTAGCTCAGAAGAAAGGAGGAAAAAGGAATGGAAGGACCTCAAGGCTGTGTATCACAGATCCACTAGGTTCACCACGATGATGGATGAGCACGATAACGAGATGCGCCCTTTCAACCTGGCAATAGGTTGGAATAAAGGGATCTAAGACGCTCAAGGCGTATGGCCGGATGTGGTTGTTAGATATATTTGTGATGTCATGTGTAATATGATTTGTCTTTAGTTTTCAGATCTTAACTAACAGGACAAATCAGTACTTAACTGGAAATCAGCACTTATACTGAAGACAGAACTTAAGATATCAGAACTTAAGTTATCAGAACATAAGTTATCAGAAGATATTTATCAGGAGATAATATCAGAACTTAAGAAGACTTTCAGATAAGGCAGGTGGCTAATTGAAAGGAAAGAAGATCGAGACTAAGACAGGAAGAAATATGCATGAAGAAGGAATTCTATGAAGAATAGAATACTTGGAAGAAAAGATAACTAGTTGATAAATTTTAGGAAGCAGAATTATATTCCATATCAATTAGAACATTATCTTGTAACTGTGTAATATATAAACACAGGTGATAGGGATAAATAAATCCTGATTGTATAATTAAATATTGCAAGGTGTAGGGCTTCTAGGCCCAATAAGAAGATGTATGACATTCAGACCAAGAAGGTCAACACATTGATCAGGCCTGATGGACCAGATCAGGCTTGATGGAACAAAGAAGGCCCAAAAGCCCTGATTATTTATTAATTTCGTAATTAATAAATAAAGGAGGAAAACAGCTATTAAGATAAGTCCTAGTGGGGATATAAATCCTTGTAGATTGGCCTCAAGGGGACCTAAAAGGATAAGGAATCAGTTTCCTACTATCTAGGACTCCAAAGTCCATTCTAATTATGAGACTTGCCCACCAAGTCTCCTATACCAAGTCCAATTCAAGGACTCTCAACATCTATATAAGGGGTCTCGCCCCACAAATCAGAACTACTTTTTTGGCTTGATTCTCTAATTCACAGAGATATGTAGGCATCTCGTAAAAGCAGAATTAAGCTACGAAACACGAGAGCATCCATTAAAGGCATTGAGCTCTCAAATCTTAGTAATAAATACAGCAAATAATAACCTTAGTTTTTTATCCATAACATTTGGCACCGTCTGTGGGAAGCGAACAACAACCATGGCGAGAACACGGAGAACAACTAGCGCTCTGGAGGAGGGAACACCATCAGGGACAACTCAGGTGATTTCGTCAACCGTGGAGATTCCTCCCCACTCAACTTATGCATCTACTCAAGCGGAAACCCAGATAGGGGCAACTCAATCTCAGCCACAAGGGACGACTCCCCCGACTATTCAAGGTTGGAGGAAGTGGATATGCTGGGCGAAGTGAAGCACGAGGGCAATCGCCCCCTTATATACGAGGTTTGGCTCCTATCCCCGAGGATCGGGAATTTTCTGGTCCTTACACTGAGAGAGATTCCGAATCTTCGGATGATGAAGTGGCCCCAAGAAGGAGACGTCCAGGCAAGGAGCCGATGGCCGATGGAAGGCAACGCCCTCGAAGCACCCAAGGGGCGAATCCCCAGGAAGTGCAGGAAAGGATAAGGGCTCATGAGGCTGAGATCCAAAGGCTGAGGCGTGACTTAGAAGCTCACCAGGCCACCAGACCCCAGATACCTCCTAGGGGGAGAAATCTTCCTCCTGTCATAGACCTGGATGGTCCGGTACGAAGAAGGGTTGTCTTCCCAAGAACTGATCCAAGCAATCTCCTTCCCCTTGGAGACCCTGATGATCCAACTCCACCCTTCACAGAAGAAATAATGAATGCCCATATCTCAAGGAAATTCAAGATGCCCACTATCAAAGCCTATGATGGCACCGGAGACCCCGCTAACCATGTCAGGATATTCTCAAATGCACTGCTGCTGCAACCCGTGAATGACGCTATTAAGTGTCAGGCCTTCCCTCAAACCTTGTCGGGTATGGCTCAAAGATGGTACAGTCGCTTACCCCCAAACTCTATTGGATCGTTCAGAGAGTTAAGTCAGGCTTTTATTAAGCAATTCATCAGTGGAAGAGTCCATGAGAAAAGTTCAGCATCTCTTATGAGTCTTATGAGTACTGTGCAGGGAGCTAAGGAATCCTTGAGAGATTACCTGAATCATTTCACAAAAGAGGCTTTAAAAGTCGCGGACCTTGATGATAAGGTAGCCATGATAGCACTGCAACAAGGAACTAGGGATGAGTTTTTCAAGATGTCCTTGGCCAAACGTCCCCCTGAAAGCATGTTGCAGCTCCAAGAGAGGGCAGGGAACTATATCAAGGTTGAAGAAAGTATGAGGAAGACCGTAATAAGTAATGAGCCCACTGGAGGCAAGAAGCGGAAAACTGATCTAGAATATATTGCAAAGGAAAAATATCCTAGAACCGAACAAAACCCTGATTCAACCCCCAAGAAGGGAGGACCTGGGCAAAAGTTCACTGAATATGCTAAGCTGAATGCTCCTAGAAGTCAAATTTTGATGGAGATTGAGAAAGATAGAGATATTCGCTGGCCTAAGCCCTTGAAGGTTGATCCCGCCAAGCTAGATAAGAGCAAGTATTACAGGTTTCACAAGGATGTTGGCCATGACACCGATGAATGTAGGCAATTGAAAGATGAAATTGAGTTTTTTATTCGAAAAGGAAGATTGAACAAGTATACTAGAGATGGAGGGGACAGAAATAATAGTGGAAGGAAGAATTTTGAAGATCGTAGGAGGGACCAAGACGATCAGGGGCGGAATCCCCAACCTAAGGGCCGGTTATAAATGCAATTTTTGGAGGACCACGACGCCCTCGAGGACCTGTGATAAACATGATCTTTGGAGGTCCGACTGCTGCTGGATTGTCCAAAAATTCAAGAAAGGCATATACTAGAGAGGTTATGCATATTGTTGGAGAAGCCCCGAAGAGGGCCAGGACAGAAGTAACATTGGCTTTTGATGATTCTGACCTAGAGGGCATAAAGTTTCCTCATGACGACCCGTAGGTCATAACACCAATAATAGGAAATAGCCCGGTTAAGAGGGTTCTTGTGGATAATGGTGCTTCTGTGGATATATTGCTCCACGACGCCTTTCTAAGGATGGGGTATAACGATTCCCAGTTGACACCAACCGACATGCCGATATATGGATTTGCTGGAGTAGAATGTCCTGTGGAAGGAATAATCAAACTGCCAACCACCATAGGTACGGAACCAAGACAAGCAACGCAGATGTTGGATTTCGTGGTAGTAAAGGCTAGTTCAACTTATAATGCTATCATGGGGAGAACAGGGATACATGCCTTTAAGGCAGTCCCCTCTTCCTACCATTCAGTTATGAAGTTTCCCACCCGAAACGGGATTGGAGAAGAGAAAGGAGATCAAAAAATGGCTAGAAGCTGTTATGTGGCCTCTTTGAGGGCAGATGGAGTCGGGGGGCAGGTTCTTCGTATTGAAGATATGGATGTCCGAGAAAATGACGAGAAGAGAGGAAAGCCAACAGAAGACTTGGTTTCGGTTCCTTTAGACCCCAAGAATCCTGAGAGGATGACTTTCATTGGAGCCACACTAGAGGAGCCCTTTAGAGGGAAGTTGGTGAAATTTTTGCAAGAAAATAGTGATGTATTTGCATGGTCAGCAGCTGCTATGCCAGGCACAGACCCGGAGTTGATTACTCACAAGCTAAACATGGATCCAAGCCGGAAGACAGTGAAACAAAAGAAAAGAAATTTTGCCCCGGAAAGATAAGAGGCTATAAAACAGAAAGTAGAGAAGCTCCTAGAGGCTGGTTTCATTGAGGAGATTCAATTTCCGGAGTGGTTAGCAAACCCTGTAATGGTGAAGAAGGTTAATGGAAAGTGGAGGATGTGTATAGACTTCACTGATCTGAATGATGCATGCCCTAAAGACTGTTTTCCATTGCCAAGGATTGATACTTTGATTGATGCCACTGCTGGGCATGAGATGCTGAGTTTCATGGATGGATTTAGCGGATATAATCAGATTAAGATGCACAAGGATGACATTCCAAAGGTATCATTTATCACTGACTTTGGTGTTTATTGTTATCTTGTTATGGCGTTTGGTCTTAAGAATGCGGGAGCCACCTATCAAAGGTTGGTAAATAAAATTTTTAAGGATCTTATTGGTAAGACTATGGAAGTCTATATTGATGACATGTTAGTCAAGAGTCTAGTAAAGACTGATCATATAACCCATTTAAGGGAAGCTTTTGAGATCCTGAGGTACCACAAGATGATGTTGAATCCTACGAAGTGCGCTTTCGGAGTAGGATCTGGAAAATTCTTGGGATTAATGGTCTCAAAGAGAGGAATTGAGGCTAACCCCGATAAAATAAAGGCAATCCTGGATATGGAACCACCAAAAACTGTCAAGGATGTTCAGAAGCTCACAGGAAGGGTCGTTGCGCTAGGACGATTCATCTCCAAGTCAGGAAACAAGTGCTTGTCATTCTTCAAGTCACTAAAGAATATCAAAGACTTTGTATGGAATGAGGAAAGCCAGAAGGCATTCGAAGAGTTAAAGAAGTGTATGGCTCAGGCCCCGTTGTTGGCCAAACCATCTTGGAATGAAGTTTTATTCTTATACTTGGTCGTTTCAGAGAGCGCCTTGAGCGCGGTGCTGGTTAAGGAGGAGCTAAAAGTCCAGAAACCCGTATATTATGTCAGCAAAATTCTGTATGGTGCTGAATTGAATTATTCAACTATTGAGAAATTTGCTCTAGCCTTGGTAATGGCTTCGAGAAAACTGCGTCCTTACTTTCAGGCTCATCAGATTGAGGTGCTAACGAATCAGCCACTGAGAAGTATCATTCACAGTCCCAAGGCAAGTGGGAGATTGATTAAGTGGGCAATAGAGTTGGGAGAGTTCGATCTCAAGTATAAGCCACGTACGGCCATAAAAGCCCAGGCACTAGCTGACTTCGTGGTGGAATGTACCACACCCAACCAAGAAGTCGGGGGGCAGGAAGATACCATACCTCAAGACAAGTGAGTCGACAATGGGGACAGAGAGAAGGATGATAAGGAGAAAGAATATTGGGTTCTCTATTTTGATGGAGCATCAAAAACAAATTCCAGTGGAGCAGGGTTGGTTTTGCAAAGCCCTGATGGATTCTTAATTGAGTATGCTATGAAGCTAGACTTCCCAACCACAAACAATGAGGCAGAGTATGAAGCCCTGATTGCTGGCCTTGGTCTAGCTGGGACACTTAGAGTCAAAAACTTAAAGGTCCATGGAGACTCGAAGTTGATCATATCCCAGGTAAAGGGAGAATTTGAGGCAAGGGATGATACGATGGCTAAGTATGTCCGCCTAGTAAGGGCTGTGATGACCCAATTTAATGAATGCCATGTTGTACACATTTCAAGGGAAGAAAATGCTAAGGCAGATGCGCTATCAAACTTTGCTTCATCTGAGATAGAAGAAAGTTCGGGAAGTGTGTACTTCCGTATTTTGAAGACACGAAGCATAGATGTTAAGCTTGTGGCTCCCATAGGCCTGGGGACGTCATGGATTGATCCTATCAAGGCTCACATTCAAACCGGTTGGTTGCCAAGTGATGCTACTGAAGCAGGGAAGTTAACTGTTCGAGCACTAAGGTACTCTTTGATAGATGGGATTCTTTACAAAAGATCTTTCATGGTTCCCTACTTGAGGTGTCTCAGGCCCGATGAGGCACGCTTGGCTCTTGAAGAAGTGCATGAAGGTGTTTGTAGAGAACACTTGGGGGGCAGGGCCCTGGCTCATAAGATAACTCGTCTAGGCTTTTATTGGCCGGAAATGATGGCTGATGCCAAAGAATATGTGAAGAAGTGCGACCGCTGTCAGAAGCATGCACCTGTTGTTAGACAACCTCCCGAGATGCTGACATCTATCAACTCACCTATTCCTTTTGCTATGTGGGGGATGGATATTCTAGGGCCTTTCCCTATGGCCACGGCACAAAGGAAGTTCCTGATTGTAGCCATTGATTATTTCACTAAGTGGATTGAAGCCAAACCCTTGGCCAAAATCAGAACTAAACAAGTTGCACAATTCCTGTGAGAAAATATTATGTGCCGATATGGAATTCCCCGTGTCCTAGTCACCGACAATGGAACGCAGTTTAACAACGAGGAATTCAAGAAGTATTGTGAAGAAAATGAAATTGAGTTACGGTTCACCTCCGTGGCTCACCCACAAGCCAATGGGCAAGCAGAAGTAGCAAATCGAATAATCCTGGATGGACTAAAGAAGAAGATCGAGAAGTCAAGAAATAATTGGGTGGATGAGATACTTCCCATATTGTGGGCCTATAGGACTACTTGTAGAGTCACGACAGGAGCAACTCCCTTCATGTTGGCGTATGGGGCAGAAGCAGTAGTTCCAGTGGAGATATCACATTCCTCTCCAAGGATTCAGGCTTTCAATGCCGAGAAAAATGAGGAAGGACAAAGGTTGGCTCTAGACTTAATCGATGAAGTGCGAGATGAAGCACATGCAAAGATAGTAGAGTATTAGAAGAAGGCTTCATTCTACTACAACTTAAGGGTTAAAGAAAGGTTCTTTAAATAAGGTGACCTAGTCTTGAGGAAGATAGAAGCTTCTGGGGTAGGACAGAAAGGGAAACTTGCCCCAAATTGGGAAGGGCCGTACAAAGTCAAGAGCGTTCAGGGTAGAGGAACCTACAAGCTGGAGACTATGGATGATTTTGAAGTCCCAAGAACCTGGCACGTACAAAACCTGAAGGTTTACTACGTGTAAGATAGTCGAAGAACGATTCTCACTTGTCATTGTGACAAGTAGGTTTAAAAGCACCTTGAAGCTTTGTTTGCATAGGATTTTTATTTTCTAGCTATTATTGATCAGGGTCGAACCCATATTATGTAAGGTTTTGGAAAACCAGACTTGAAATTGAAGAGTTCAAAATTATTTCAACCTATGGATGTTTGAGTTGTGATAATACTTGTGTGGCCCATTAGGCCAAGTTTGAATATTAAAGTATCAGAAAAATAAAGGAGAGAATGCGAATAAGGAAAGTAGCATATAAAATAGCCCCGGAGGGTAATAAGTTTTAATACAAACAAAAGTCCAGACATAAGTTAAGGATAAAATTACAGAATAGAAAAACTACTCCTCCATGCGGGAGCCTTCATTCTCTTGCTCCTTATCAGCGCCTTCAGCATCCTTCGCAGGAGAAGCGGGAGGAGAAGCAGTGTTAGGATCCAAGATGCGATCATCTGGCTGAGGGGAGTTGAAGAGGGCGTCTATGCTGTCCTCCGACTCAGCCTGCTCGGGACTTATAAAGTCCTTAGGGTCGACTAAGCCCGGGTGCTTCTCAGAAACCGCCTTTACGGCCGCATCCCATCCCTGAGTAAACTGTAGGGAATAAAGACCCTCATCATGAATCTCCATGAGATTCTTAAACTTGTCAGAATCCATGTAGTCATCAATGAGCTTATCCTTATCGCTCCTAAGTTTCACCAGCTCGGAATGAGCCTTAGCCAGCTCCTCTTTCTTCGTGTCCAGCTTCTTCTCCAGGACCTTGGCTCTCTCTTCCCATTTCTTCATCTCCTTCTCAAACCCATCTGAGTTACCCTTCCAGGACCTAGCCTGGTGGAGGGCCGCCTGGAAGTAGGTATTACTCTGCAAAGAAATATGTATGAGTTAGCACAAGTTCGTTGAAATACGAGAAAGTTGGGATTCAAAGAAAAAGAGAAAAAAGAAAGTTACCACAGCTTGGGCTTGAGAACCCAGAAGCTCAATAGTCTCGATATCACTCCCTGTAACAATGTCAGTAAAGTCATGGGGAGTGATGGAATGGTACGACCAATCCTTAGCATGCTTGGTGGATCTAACCACCGTATCGCTCCTCCTGAAGCCCCAGTTAGGCCTGAAGGAATGTGCCTTAAGTGGAGGATCCACATCGTCCCCCAACTCGACCACCGGGACGTGGGGCTTAAGAAAAGAAGGACCGTCAGGTTTGCTCCTGGGGTCCTTGATTAGCTTGGCCCTCTTCTGGCGGCCTGACTCCCCTTCCTTGGGCTTGTTGATATTATTGATGGCCTCGCAAGCTGAAAAAGAAAGATAGAAAGAATATTAAATTGCAGGAGAGATAAAACGTTACAATTAAAGGGAAGGAAAAATGGTTATCCAGTTATAAATTTACCCTTATCACTGGCCTGAGAGAGACCGACTTTCTTCAAGGAAAACTCCTCTAAGAGGGTCCAGGTGTCTGTTTTCCCATCATCTAAAATTAAGGCTTGGTAGGCCACCTCCTCCTCATCAGATAATCTGATGCTACCTGGACTCCCATCTGACACTTTGCAAAAGGGCCTACGAAAGAGTGTGGCCCAATCACCCCCAGCCCAGGTCAGCCTCACAAACTCGTCCCTCCATTTGGGGTTGTTCTCAACTATGGAATTACTATCAAAGATATGAGGGATTTTGGGCCGTTGACGAATTAAAAACCAACCTGGTTGACTCATGGCGCTATTATAGAATTGGAAAACTTTCCTAAAGACAGCTACGGAAAGAGGAAAATTGTTTCTAAGACAAAGGACCATAAAACAGATAATGTTCCTCCAAGCATTAGGAGGGAGTTGACAAGGGTTAATTTGTACATCGGCAAGCAAGTGAGGAATAAATTCATGGAATGGGAACCTAAGACCCGCGGTCAGGGCTCCTCGATAGATAAACAAAGTATCCCCCTCCCAATTACAAGTCCTATCCCCGGGGGCGGCTGGAGTGATCCTAAGGTGGGGTGGAAGTCTGTACAGGGTGTTCATGGACTCTATCCTACCATCTAACTCATGAAAGGTGTTACCATGGTTATACGAATCTAACTCAGATAGAGAGGGATATTCATCACCTCTCGAGTTAATCATATCAAGTAGGGAAGTATATGGAGATTGAATTTGAATGTTTGTACCTCTCTTAGAGACATTCATCTTCTGCAAACGAGCCAAGTCACGATCCGCCATTGATATGCTTCAATTGAAGGCTTGAAACCCAGAAAAACCTGAGAAAGGTGGAGCTGCGATGGCTGAGGACGCCGGAAATCGCCTTCTCAAAGGAAGAACTCTAGAGAGATTTATGAGAGAAAATGAGAAATGTGAAGTGAAGTGAGGATTCTCACTTCACACTACACTTATATAGGAGAAAAGCTCGGAATACGAGGAGTTTCTAGGCCCATTTAGCCAGGCCAACCTAAAAGCCCATCTACCAGAAATATCAGGAATAATCTAGAAGCTACTGTGGAAAATGAAGGGTCAAAAATCGACCAGAATTTTAAAATGGTTTGATCAGAGTCCTAATCGACAAAGAAAATAAATCCTAATCGATACTTCAATCGATCAAGAGGAAAGAAACCTATTAAGTTCGATCAGAGTCCTGATCGATGCCAAACAGAATCCTGATCGATACTTTATTCGAACAGAAGGAAAGAAATCCCCTAAGTTCGATCAGAGTCCTGATCGACCCCAAAAGGATCCTGATCGATATCTCATTCGAGCAAAAGGAAGAAAAACACTAAGATCGATCAGAGCCCTAATCGACACAGAAGAGAATCCAGATCGATATTTCATTCGATCAGAACGGTAGAAAGCCACCTAGTTCGATCAGAATCCTGATCAAAATCGATCAGGAATTCTGGTTGATTAAGGCCATGTTTCAGTCGACTAAAGTGTCACTTTGAAGGCCAGTTCGATCAGAGTCCTGATCGAAATCGATCAGGAATCCTGGTCGATTCCGCATAGATCCTGATCAAAGATCACGTCAACCAGAATGTTAGTTCCTGAGCTAGTTCGATCAGGATCCTGATCGAAATCGGTCAGGAATCCTGATCGATTTTTTATACATCCTGATCGATTTTAAGGCAGAAAATTAGGGAAAAATCCAAAAATTAAGGATAAATCTCAGAAAATTAGGGAAAAATCCAGAAATTAAGGATAAATCCCAGAAAATTAAGGATAAATCCCAGAAAATTAGGGAAAATCTAGAAATTAAGGATAAATCCCAGAAAATCAGGGAAAACCCCATAAATTAAGGGAAAATCCAGAAAATTAGGGAAAAATTCCTGGAAATTAAGATAATTCCTGAATTAAAGGAAAAGTCGTTGTAAATGTGTAGGTCGCTCCACACTTTACGCAAAAACGAAACCCTGTAAGGGAATGAATAGACTTAACTTCTGCGAAACCTAATCAATGTTTCCCAAAAGTTGGGGGGCAAATGATAGGGATAAATAAATCCTGATTGTATAATTAAATATTGCAAGGTGTAGGGCTGCTAGGCCCAATAAGAAGATGTATGACATTCAGACCAAGAAGGTCAACACATTGATCAGTCTTGATGGACTAGATCAGGCCTGATGGAACAAAGAAGGCCCAAAAGCCCTGATTATTTATTAATTTCGTAATTAATAAATAAAGGAGGAAAACAGCTATTAAGATAAGTCCTAGTGGGGATATAAATCCTTGTAGATTGGCCTCAAGGGGACCTAAAAGGATAAGGAATCAGTTTCCTACTATCTAGGACTCCAAAGTCCATTCTAATTATGAGACTTGCCCACCAAGTCTCCTATACCAAGTCTAATTCAAGGACTCTCAACATCTATATAAGGGGTCTCGCCCCACAAATCAGAACTACGTTTTTTGGCTTGATTCTCTAATTCACAGAGATACGTAGGCATCTCATAAAAGCATAATTAAGCTACGAAACACGAGAACAGCCATTAAAGGCCTTGAGCTCTCGAATCTTAGTAATAAATACAGCAAATAATAACCTTAGTTTTTTATCCATAACAACAGGCATAGGGTTTACACTATATGTGTTATCTAAATTGAAGTTATTATTCAATATAACCCTAACAGCTCTCGTGATAATTTATTCATCACTGAGAGAGGACAGTTCCATATTATAACAGAGTTTATTGTGTTGAATAAAATCTGTGTTCTGTTACTTGAGTTCTTATATTCGATTTGATTGTAGTAAACACTGTATTCAACCCCCTTCTACAGTGTGTGTGACCTAACAAGTGGTATCAGAGCAGATATGTTAACACACATACAGTTTAAGATCCAAAAACAATCATGTCTGAAGAACAAACTCCAACCAAGCCCACCAAAACTGAAGAACCTCCAAAAACCATAACCCATAGTCGATATGAGACTATAAGAGTTCCCATGTTGAAACCTTCTGAGTATTCCATATGAAAAGTGAAGATGGCTATATTTCTGGAAGCTACAGATCCAGAATACCTCGACAGGATTAATGAAGGACCGCATATGCCAACCAAACTCTCTGTGGAAGTTGCAGGTCAGCCAGCAAAGTCTGTACCAAAGGAGAAAAGTGATTACACTACTGAAGATATCTCATCGATTGCAAAGGATGCAAAGGTAAGACACTTGCTGCATAGTGCCATTGATAATATCATGTCAAACAGGGTAATTCAATGCAAGACTGCAAAAGAGATATGGGATGCTTTGGAAACAAGGTGTCAGAGAACTGATTCAATCAAGAAGAACGGGAAGACTATACTTACTCAAGAGTATGAGCACTTTGACTCAAAGCCTGATGAGTCATTAACTGATTTATATGACAGATTTTCCAAACTCTTGAATGATTTGTCACTAATTGACAAATAGTATGATATTGAAGATTCAAATCTTAAATTCCTGTTAGCACTTCCTGAAAGATGGGATTTAAATTCAAATCTTAAACAACTTTTGATGAAATTTATGGGATGCTCAAGATTCATGAACTTGAGATGGAACAAAGAAGCAAGAGGAATGGAAGAAAGTCAAGGATAGTTGCCTTTGTGGCTGAGGAGGAAAGTACCAAAGTTGTTGCCTCAAAGAAAGGCAAGGGAAAAGGCTCTCATCACAAAGTCTGATACTGAGTCATCAAGTTCTAATAGTGATGATGACTCAGAAACGGAAAGTATACCTGAAATGGACCCTGATGAAGAGATGATGAAGTTGTGTGCTCTTATGGTGAAAGGAATCACAAAGATTGCATACAGGAAATTCAGGAGAGGAAAGAAGTTTTCCAGGAAAGGTGCAAGTTCTGATAAGAAAGGTTTCAGAAAATCTGAAGGCAAATGAGGAAAGTCTGACAGAGGAGATTACTCAAATGTTAAATGTTACAACTGTGGTGAGAAAGGCCACATATCTCCTGATTGCAGAAAAGGGAAGAGTGACAAAGGCAAGGCTCTTGTCACAAAGAAGAAAAGCTGGTCAGATGCTTCAGATTCTGAGGATGAGGAAAATTATGCCTTGATGGCAAATGCTGATAGCAGTTCCGATACTGCTGACTTAAAGGTACCTCAAACTACTTATGCCTTTCATACTGATGATATTACTGAGTTGAGAAGATATCTTAAAACCATGTTCATTAGCTATAAAGATCAAACTTTAACATGTGAAAGATTAATTTCTGAAAATCTTGCTTATAAAAAGAGGAATGATTATTTAGAAAAAGAGTTAGTCATGTTCCATCAAACTCATAAAGATAGAGATGATGCCTTTTATGTTAGGGATGAAGTGCTAAAAATGAATGAATCTCTAAAAACTGAGTTAGAAAAGGAAAGAGAGATTATCAGGACTTGGACTAACTCTGGTAAAGTAACTCAGGATATTCTTAGTAGTGGAAACTGGAAAGAGGGCTTAGTTTATGGAGATGATAAGAACAGTAAGGGAACTGTAGAAACTGAGCCTATAGTTGTTAAACAAAAACCAAAGGTAAATCCTGTTAAGTTTGTAACCGCAAAGACTGATATTGAGAAATCAGAAGTTAAGGAGAAATTAAGTTCTGACAAACCTAAACAGGATAAGACAACTGAAGTTAACATAGGCTTAATGACAAAGAAGCAGATTAAGCATAAGTTTAAACAGGGTAAAAATATAAACAAGGTAAAGCCACCTAGGAAAAATATGAATGAAAAGGAAGGTGTGAAAAAAAGTAACAATTATAAGCCTGTTCCTAATGCTCCTAGAAAAACATGTCATAACTGTGGAAATTCTAACCATCTGGCTTCTTTTTGCAGGAAGAATAAGAACATAAACTCCTTACCCTCAAAGTCAGGAGTTAAGATTCAGTCTATTAAATATAAGCCACAAAATCCTTGTTTACATTGTGGTAGTTTATGGCATTCCATTTATACTTGTAAGGAATATCAAAGTTTGTACTATGATTATTATCAAATAAAACCTTCTGTAAAGAAAGTTAGCATTATTCCTTATAGTGTAAGTTCTGATGCAATGTCTGATATTGCAAATTCTGATAAGAAAACTGTTAACATAAACTCTGAAGCTAAATCCGCTGAAAATGTTAACAAACTTAATAAGGCCAAAGGATCCAAGCAAGTCTGGGTCCTTAAAACTAATCATTAGTGGTCTTTGTGATTGCAGGGCAACAGGAAGGACATCCTAGTTCTGGACAGTGGATGTTCAGGACATATGACTGGAAATAAAGCCCTGCTATCAGACTTTGTGGAGAAAGCTGGCCCAGGTGTTTCTTATGGAGATGGCAACATGGGAAAAACTCGGGGATATGGCAATATCAATCTTGGGAATGTCATCATTGAAAAAGTAGCTCTGGTCTTAGGACTTAAACACAATCTACTGAGTTTGAGTCAAATCTGTGATAGAGGTTATCATGTGGATTTCTTTGAAGAACACTGTGAAGTTGTAAGCAAATTTACAGGCAAAGTTGTTCTGAAGGGATACAGGCATGGTAACATTTATGAAGCCAAGCTTTCAACAAGTACTGATGGTTCTGTAATCTGTCTGTTAAGAAGAGCATCAATTGAAAAAAGCTGGGATTGGCACAAGAAACTCTCTCATTTAAATTTCAACAATATAAATGAACTAGTCTAGAAAGATCTTGTGAGAGAACTGCCAAAATCAGTATTTGCTCCTGATGGCCTTTGTGATTCATGTCAGAAGGCAAAACAAAGAAAATCTTCATTCAAGAGCAAGACTGAATCATCAATTATTGAGCCTTATCACCTACTACATGTTGATCTACTTGGTCCAGTGAATGTCATGTCTATTGCAAAGAATAAATATGCTATGGTCATAGTGGATGAGTTCACCAGATACACATGGGTGTATTTCTTACATACACAAAGTGAAACTACATCTATCTTGATTGATAATGTCAAGCAACTGGATAAATTGGTCGAAGACTCTGTGAAAATCATAAAAAGTGATAATGGCACTGAGTTCAAGAATTTGATCATGGAAGAGTTCTGCGAAGCCCATGGAATAAAGCAGAAATTTTCTACTCCTAGAACTCCACAGCAAAATGGAGTTGTTGAAAGAAAGAATAGAACTCTTATTGAAGTTGCACGAACTATGCTTGATGAAGCAAAGTTACCAACCTACTTTTGGGCTGAAGCTTTGCAGACTACTTGTTTTACTCAGAATGCTACCCTCATTAACAAGCATGGAAAGACACCATATGAGATGGTGAAGAAAAAGAAGCCAAATCTGAAGTATTTTCATGTATTTGGATGCAAGTGTTTTGTTCTTAAGACTCATCCTGAACAGATATCCAAATTTGATCTAAAAGCTGATGAAGGAATTTTTATTGGATATCCACTTTTCATAAAAGCCTTCAGAGTCTACAATTTAAGAACAAGGGTTGTCATGGAATCTATCAATGTCTCTTTTGATGATAAGAAGATTACTAGACTTGAAGATTTCAATGATCATGATCAGCTGAGATTCGAAAATGAAGTGATAAATTCTGATTATATAAATCCTGACATTCTAAATCCTGATACTACAAACTCTGATGGATTAAACTCTGATGTTATTGAAACTGTGGTGACTACGCCAAAGCAAGATACACCTGTGCAGGGGGAGCATACTGAAGATACAACCAGATCTCAAGAAGCATCAAAACCTACAACAGGATTTTCAAGTTCTGATGGGCCAAGTTCTGATAATTCTGGAAACTCATGTTCTGATATTTCTGCAAACTCAAATTCTGAAGGATCCAACTCAGAGAGCATAATTTCAGGGGAAGCATCAGAAAATGTTGATGGAGACAGCATGGATTATGGGGGAGCATCCAGTTCTAGAGATAACCTTCCATCTGCAAGGAAGTGGACTAAAGCACATACACCTGACTTAATTATTGGAAATCCTGATGCAGGTGTCAGAACTAGAACAGCTTCATCAAATGAATGTCTCTATCATTCTTTTCTATCTCAGACTGAACCAAAGAAAGTGGAAGAAGCTCTTCAAGATGCTGATTGGGTGCAAGCAATGCAGGAAGAGTTAAATGAATTTGAAAGAAATAAAGTCGGGACCCTAGTGCCAAGATCAAAGAACAGGTTTGTTGTAGGTACAAAGTGGGTGTTTAGAAACAAGACTGACAGTGATGGCATAATTACAAGGAATAAAGCAAGGCTGGTTGCAAAAGGATACTCTCCACAGGAGGGAATTGATTATGATGAAACATTTGCACCAGTTGCTAGATTGGAAGCCATAAGAATATTTTTGGCTTATGCTGCTCACAAGAAGTTTAAAGTCTTTCAAATGGATGTGAAAAGTGCTTTTCTCAATGGAGAATTGGAAGAAGAGGTATATGTTGAACAACCTCCAGGATTTGTAGATCCCAATTTTTCCAATCATGTCTACAGGCTTGATAAAGCACTTTATGGCCTTAAGCAAGCTCTAAGAGCATGGTATGAGACTTTAGCTCAGTTTCTTCTGGAAAGTGGATTTAATAGAGGGACTATTGACAAAACCTTATTCTATCTCAACCATGGAAAGGACTTACTTTTGGTGCAAATATATGTTGATGATATCATTTTTGGTTCTACAAATGACAGACTTTGTAAGAAGTTTATCAAGCTGATGTAGTCAAGATATCAAATGAGTATGATGGGAGAACTTAACTATTTTATGGGTCTTCAAGTCAAGCAGAATGAAGAAGGAACTTTTATCTGTCAATCTAAGTACACCAGAAATTTGTTAAAAAAGTTTGGAATGCAAGATTGTTCAAGTGCATCCACTCCTATGGCCACTACAACAAAGTTAGATAAGGATACTGGTAAATCAGTAGATATTACTGATTATAGAGGTATGATTGGCTCTCTACTCTATCTAACTGCAAGTAGACCTGATATCATGTATGCCACCTGTCTTTGTGCAAGATTTCAAGCAGATCCAAGAGAACCTCACTTAACAGCTGTGAAAAGAATTTTCAAGTACCTTAAGGGTACAGCTGATCTGGGATTGTGGTATCCTAGAGAATCAGACTTTAAGCTAATAGGTTACTTAGATACAGATTTTGCAGGATGTAAAATTGACAGGAAAAGCACAAGTGGAAGCTGCCAATTTCTTGGAGGCAGATTGGTTTCTTGGTTTAGCAAGAAACAGAAGTCAATTTCCACATCAACTGCAGAAGCAGAATACATTGCTGTAGGAAGCTGTTGTGCACAGATTCTTTGGATGAAGAATCAGTTACTGGATTATGGGTTAGAATTTTCTAAAATCCATATTTACTGTGATAATCAAAGTGATATTGCTATGACAGGTAATCCAGTTCAACACTCAATAACAAAGCACATCAGCATTAGGTACCACTTCATAAGGGAACATGTGGATGAAGGTACAGTGGAATTGCATTTTGTTCCAACAGATCAACAACTAGCAGATATCTTCATAAAACCACTGTGTGAAGCTACTTTTACAAGATTGGTAAATGAACTTGGAATGGTTTCAGGTTCTTTCTCTAAATCTGCTTAGTTTATGTTCTGATACATTAGACTTTATGATCAGTATTTATAGATATAACTATCTTTGTGTATTTTGTGCTTAAATTGAAATTTGCTTAAGTGCTGATTGTTGTCTGATGTGAATTCTAAACTCTGATAGTGATATGAATGTTTCTGTGACTATTCAATCCAATGAGGATAACTGTGCTAGATGCTGACCTATTAGTCTTTAATATACTGAAGATCCCATATTTGAAGTAATTGTTTATGTGGAAATCATTTAACGCAAGCAAATTCTGATATTGAGCTTAGTTGAAGTTTACTTTGTGTATCTTATTACCAAGTCAAAAACTAGAATAGTGCTTCTTATCTGTTAAGCTCTGATGTTAGTAAATCTTATGGATGTACTAAGTGCTGATAAGCCTCACTTATCAAAAAGAAAAAGAAAAGAAAAGAAATAAAAATCAGGTACTCCTTTGATATCTAGAGTAAAAATGTGGAAGGGAAGACCCAAGTGCATTGCTGGTATTAAGTAATCTGCATTAGAAAAGCAAAAAAAAATTCTTGGTGACTTTTCACACTCTATGATTACTGGAGAAATATTCTGATAACAGCATAAATTCTGATAAACAGTCGTGACTCACTTACACTAAGAAGCCACTGTAAAAAGGAATTTCAAAAGATGCATAAAATGAGCACAAAACAGTTGAGGTGGACTCATGCATGGACTCATTCAATAGTAGGCTTCAGAATAATGACAGATTTTGAGCAAACTTCTTAGTTATGCCTTATTTCTAAGATGTACTGAAGTGAATCAGATTTTACTTTTTGTCTAATATTTAGCTTAATGCACACACTTACACTCCATATGAATGATGAAAATTACTGTGATGATATTTGTTATTTTAGATGAACAGTTTATGTGTCAGATTGCATAAATTCTAAGGACACGTTCTGATGGAAGTTCTGATGATTAAGTTCTGATGTAACCATATCAGTATTTATGTGAAAAAATACATGAATAAACATTCACTTTTCGAGTTAAGAAGCCATATTCTGATGACTTTTAAATCCTGATAATAATCAAGTTCTGATACTGACGTGGCAGTATTTATTTACTTGGTTTATTTTTGGTCATTACTTGAACGATAATATTTTTACAGAATATTGGTTTATGTGAGATAAAACGGTCATAATCATTATGGGTTAGTGGTTAGCGTGTATGTCTTGAAAAATTGCATGCGCACAGTAATTGTTATTATATCACGTGCCCATTAACTCTGGCTTTAGATCTTTTACTAACTGTTATTATTACACATCAGTCTAGGGAGTTGAGGGGTCATTATATTTACTTTTAATTTTTAACCAGTCATCGCGTCCCTTGGTATTCTATTGGCTATTTAAAACGACTATTCATTCCAGCCAATACATCTTTCATTTTCTCACAAACTCACTCTCTTTTTATTCTCATCAAAAAAAATGGTCCTTTTCAACTTGTTCCTAAACTATGAAACCTTTACCATCGAGTTGAGTTGTGATGAATGGCAACAGGAATGGCATGTCACCACCATTCCTGAAGAGCTTTGGAACTCAGTTCCACAAGAGGTTCACACGGAACTCTTGTTCTTATCAATAGAGTATCACCTCCATCTTGATAGGTTGGAAGAGGAAAGGAGAGAAGCTCTCCGTTAGCAAGAACGGATCATCCGTCTTGCAGTGCTCTTCGTCAGCAGCAGAAGGAGCTAGTCGTTAGGTCTTCTTAGACTAGGACTAAGGCTGTTGATGTTAAGAATCGTAGAATAGGACTATCTTGTAATTTTTGCATGTAATTGATAAATTTCATGAAATGTAATCATCTGATATATCAATGAAATTTTCTTTAATTGCAAGAGTTGTTCTTTGTTTCTCAAATTATGTGACTGTGCATATTTAATTGCAATTTATTAATCTTTACTTCATCGATTTTTAATTTTATTTTGTGATGAATGTTTTGATTAAATTCTGTTGATTTGAGGAAACAACTAAGGAACATGTTCCCATATCAGAACCTGTTGTTGTAGAAGATGAGAAGGTTTCTTCTCAGAAAGATACTGTAACTGAGAGTTCTAGGCTCCTCAAAAGGCTTAGAAAGTTAAATTATGATGATAAAGCTCCTACAGTATCTCCACTTTTAAAGAAATTAAAGAAACAGAGAGCTCACAGGGACATAGTTGAGTCAGATTCAGAGGATGTAGTGGAAGCAGCTAAGGAAGGGGATCAGGAATCTCTGATCTCAACAGACCCAATTGTTATTGAATCACTTCCTTCTTCACAACCAGAAACTGCTCAAGATAGAATAACTACACCTCCTATGTCACCTATAATTGATCCAGTACATACTGAAGAACCAGGTACAAGTGTTGAAATTGATATTCATAACTTAATTGTGCATGAGGTTTTGTACTTGGAATCTCCATCAATTCAACTCACTCCACCAACAACATCAATTTTGGATGTTGACCAGAACCTGGCTGCATATCAGAATTTAGAGGATGATGTTGAAGCTTCTATAGCCTCACATACTGCTATTTTATCAGAGGATGCTGATACTGCAGAATCTGCAAGTTCAGATGCTGTCAATGAAGATATTACTGGTGAAGCTGCTGCTAATTTAGATGTTGATGCAGCTGGTCCATCAGAACATGCACCTCAACAAACAATTAATAAAGCTGATCTAATCAAGAAGTTTGTTAAGGAAGCACCAGTACCTTGGAGTGAAACTCCTAGAGGAAAGGAGTGGACTAAGGAATGGAACTCAGTTAGTTTTGTTCCTTCTGAAAAGATTCTTGCTGAGCATCTGGCAAAAGCTGATGAAATACTAACAAATGATGATTTCAAGGCACAGCTGAGAGTTACTGCATTGAGTATTAGACACCTTCAGGGTCAACACCTAACAACTCATGCCAAGGTGAATAAAATTCAAGAAACCTTGATTCAGCAAGATATGAATGTGAAACTTGAAAAGAACAGATTTTTCAAGCCAGCCTTTGACAGAATTTCCTATATTGAGAAAACTCAGGAGAAGCAACAAACTCAGATTGATGAAATTCTAAATAATCAAGCTTCTCAGCAAACTAAACTCAATGAGATCCAGTCCTCAGTGGAATTGCTTGTCTCTCTTCTTTTACCTGCTGATGCCAAAAAGGGGGAGAAAGTGATTAAGTCCAAATGCAAATCTATTCAGACACTGAAGGGAAAGGATGATGGAAATAATGACCAGGGAACCCCTGATAAGGGTAGAGGTCAAGGTCAAAGCAAAGGATTTTCATCAAGTAAAGCTAGAATTACAAGTCAAGGAACAAGTTCTGATACTGGGAGAAGAATAAGTTCTGATACTGGTAAAAAGATAAGTTCTGGTGAACATCTCGAACTTGATGAAGAAATTTCAAAGCAGTTATTTCTTAAAAAAAATCCAGGAATGGACTTTGAGAGTCTAAAGGAAGAAGAAGCTAGACTCAAAGCAGAAGGTGTCAAGACAAAATCTAAAGCTTTTGTTGTTGAAAAGAAATTTCCAAAGCCTAAGGGTATTGTGATAAAAGAAAGAACAAATTATGAGGCAACCAAAGCCAAATCACAAGTGGAAATTGATCCAAGGTCCAAGGGCAAATAAAAATTTGATGAACCTATAAAGGTTTATATGCCAGTCATGGATGAAGAAATAACTGAAGAAGATGCTAGTCTTACTCTAATGCAAAAGAAGATTTTTTAAACAACCTCTGACATGGCTCAGGTTGTTCAGAGTCAAGATGTAGTAAGTTATGATATGACAGAGAAGCAAGCAACCTCTGACATAGCTCAAGTTGGCTTCATATCAGAAGATAAGGAAAAGGAAACCTCTAACATTGCTCATGTTAAACCTTCAAAGATACTCCTACACCAAAGCTAAACAGACTCAATCTTTGAAGACTGCAAGAAGTGGTTTTGAAGCAAGAGTTGTTACAGGAAAGGAAGCAAGAGATAAATCTGGATTGGGTAGTTCTGATGAAAGAAGAGTACATAACACTACCAATGATCCAACTTCCTTAAGTGAACCAGGTGTTGGAGCAACTCCTGAAAGATTGAATCGACTTGAATCTGTACAAATGGTTTACCATACCTTTTTGAAAGAACATATCTTGTTATATTTTATGACAGATGGAAGGGTATACCATATCAGGCAGAATGCTATACCACTGAAGTATTTTGAAGAGTTGGAACATGTTCTATTCCTACTTCAAGTGAAAGATAGATTAACAGATAGTGTTGCAGGTTATTTAAAGTCACAAATTCAAAGACAGAAGAAGCTTTATTCTGTAAAGTCTGACAGCACACATTGTCCCAGGTACAGAGATCACGAAGGTGATATTGTCGAAATGAAGCCTAACTCTGCTAAGATCATAACTACTTTTCTGGGTTATAAGGCTGTGGAATTCAATTTAGAGTCTGACAAGGTATATCTGATTAGACTAGATCAGGAGATAAGAAAAGCTAAGATAAATGATCTCAGAGCAGCTATTTTTCAAACTGGTGAAGATATAGCTGAATTGATAAATGCTAAAAAGAGGATGGTCAATGAACTTGAATATGCTGAGAGATGTCTTTTGAAGAACTATCTCAGAATAACTCCTGACATCAAAGAGATCAGAAATTGAAGCCAAGTCAAAGATCTACAACTGCTTAAATTCTGAAGTGTATACAGACTGAAGCTGTTATCAGAAGTTAAAGATGGTAAAGCTGAAAGGACTGTAAGTTGTATTAATCTAGTCAAATTCTCATGCATTTGTACTTAATGTTTTTGACATCATCAAATATCTGTTGAACTTGTATATTATGCTAATTTACAAGTTGGGGAAGATTGTTAGATATATTTGTGATGTCATGTGTAATATGATTTGTGTTTAGTTTTCAGATCTTAACTAACAGGACAAATCAGTACTTAACTGGAAATCAGCACTTATACTGAAGACATAACTTAAGATATCAGAACTTAAGTTATCAGAACTTAAGTTATTAGAAGATATTTATCAGGAGATAATATCAGGACTTAAGGAGACTTTCAGATAAGGCAGGCGACTGATTGAAAGGAAAGAAGATCGAGACTAAGACAGGAAGAAATATGCATGAAGAAGGAATTTTATGAAGAATAGAATACTTGGAAGAAAAGATAACTAGTTGATATATTTTAGGAAGCAGAATTATATTCCATATCAATTAGAACATTATCTTATAACTGTATAGTATATAAACACAGGCGTAGGGTTTATACTATATGTGTTATCTTAATCGAAGTTATTATTCAATATAACCCTAACAGCTCTCGTGATAATTTGTTCATCACTGAGAGATGACAGTTCCATATTGTAACAGAGTTTATTGTATTGAATAAAATCTGTAAACTGTTACTTGAGTTCTTATATTCAATTTGATTGTAGTAAACAATGTATTCAACCCCCTTCTACAGTGTGTGTGACCTAATAGTGGTTGATCCAAGCCTTCTGTCTTACCCTTGGGAGCTGCCTGTCATGGACCTATCCGGGCAAGCTTCCGGATCTGTGCCCTCAACTCCTCGGATAAGGTCTCAGTCGAGCTCAAGTCACTCAGGTTCCGGCTCCGATTCAAAAGGCAAAGCCCCCTCGGGTAGCCCCAAGTCCAGGGCAGCCCTTCGAGGGAAGATGAGGGAGCCAATTCCAGGGAGCAGCGGTTCTTCTTCCGAGGAAGGGTTAGACGGAGAGGGGGAGGATTCCTCTAACGAGTGAAGGAAGCGGCCTTGCATGGCTTTGAGTGCTTGTGGCTTTTGATTTTTAGAACTTGTTAATTTGAACTTTTATCGGTTTGTAACCTATCGGTCCTTCGGGATTTTATTTATGCAATTTGTTTGATCTCATTTCATACTTGTCTTTTATTTTCGGTATTTGGTCCTTCGGGACTCGCATTTTTTAGATGCTCGTACTTAAATAAATTGGTAGACAAGATGATAGAAATAAACTTGCATAAATAGATAATATCTCTAAGAAACGGGTTCAACCCTTACATAAGATGGTTTCGTTGACCTGATCTAAAAACTTAATACAAAGTACTAGGAACATGTAGTGAATGTCCAAAACATAATAAGTCTTCAGGTTCGAAGCATGCCAAGTACGAGACATTTCATCACCATTCAGGGTCACTAACTTGTAGGATCCTCATCCCAGTGTCTTCCTAACCTTATAAGGTCTTTCCCAGTTAGGGGCTAGCTTTCCTCCCTCCCCTACGCCTGATGCCTCAATCTTCCTCAGAACAAAATCTCCCTATTGAAAGAGCCTTTCTTTAACCCGTCTATTGTAATAGAGGGAGGCTCTTCATTGATGTTCTGCATTGCGGGCGTTGGCCTCATCCCTGACCTCGTCACTGAGATCGAGGGCGATCCTCATGCCTTCTTTGTTTGTCTCTGGCTCGTAAGCTTCGATCCTATGGGATCCATGAGTGATCTCAAGGGGCACCACTGCCTCGGCTCCGTAAGCTAGCATGAATGGGGTAGCTTCAGTTGTCACTTTGCAGGTGGTACGATATGCCCATAGTATAGGCAGCAACTCATCCACCCAAGCGTTTCTCGAGCGTTATACCCTCTTCTTAAGTCCATCAAGGATGATTCTGTTAGCAACTTCCGCTTGCCCGTTTTCCTGAGGATGTGCAACCGAGGTGAAGCGCAGTTCTATGTTATTATCATCGCAGTACTCTTTGAACTCTGCATTATCAAATTATTTCCCATTATCCGTTACAAGGATGCGGGGGATTCCATACCGGCATATCACATTCTCCCAGAAGAATTGGGCAATTTGCTTGGTGGTTATCTTGGCTAGTGCCTTAGCCTCAATCCACTACGTGAAGTAGTCTATTGTTACCATAATGAACTTCCTCTGCCCCGATGCTACAGGAAATGGTCCAAGTATGTCCATTCCCCACATTGCAAAAGGGATGGGTGTACTGATCGACGTATGCCTCTATGGGGGCTGTCATACTATTGGAGCGTGCCTCTGGCATTTTTCACATATTTTCACATAAGCCTTTGCATCGGCTAACATAGTTGGCCAGTAGAACCCCAACCGAGTTATCTTGTGAGCGAGGGCCCTGCCCCTCAAGTGCTGTCCACAAATCCCTTCATGGGCTTCTTTAAGTGCCTCTTCTGCTTCAAGAGGTCTTAAGAATTTTAAGTACGGAATAACAAAGGACCTTTTGTAAAGAAGGCCTTCAATCAGTGAGTATCTCAATGCCCTAACCGACAACTTACGTGCCTCTTGGGCGTCGTCAGGGAGCCACCCAGTTTCTAAGTGGGTTTTGATCGGGTCTATCCAACACCTTGCCACACCAACTGGTGCTATCAGATTTATGACATGAATAGTAGGGGTCTTCCAGACCTGGAAGTAAATACTTCTTGGATAGTTCTCGATTTCAGACGAGGCGAACTGAGATAAGGCATCTACCGTAGTGTTCTCCTCTCTCGGAACATGTTCTGTGTACCATTCATCGAAATGAGTCAGTATTCCCTTTACGACTCTCAGGTACTTGGCCACTGTATCATCCTTGGCCTCAAACTCCCCATTAACTTGAGCAACTACAAGTCTCGAGTCTCCACAGACCTTCAGGTTTTTTGCCTTCACGGCTCTAACCAAGCCTAAGCCAGCTATCAATACTTCATATTCTGCTTCGTTGTTTATAGCTGGAAAATCCAACTTCAGAGCATACTCAATCATAAACTCATCAGGGCTTTGCAATACTAGGCCTGCGCCACTAGATTTTGTTTTGGACGCTCTGTCAAAATGGAGAACCCAATATTCTTTTAGAATTATTTCTTCATCCTTCACCCCTTCTCCCGGGGTTACTATCTCTTGCCCCACGACTTCTTGGTCGTTAATAGTGCATTTGACCATGAAGTCTGCTAAGGCCTGAGCCTTGATGGCCGTTCGAGGCTTATACTTGATATCGAATTCTTCTAACTCAATTGCCCACTTGATGAGCCTTCCCCTGGCCTTCGGGCTATGAAGAATGTTCCTCAAGGGTTGGTCCATCAGGACTTCAATCTTGTGAGCCTGGAAGTATGGTCTCAACTTCCTTGAGGCTGTAATGAGAGCAAGCACGAACTTCTTCGTGGTGGAGTAATTCAATTCTGCTCCAGGGAGCACCTTGCTTACATAGTATACAGGCTTTTGGAGCTTCTGCTCTTCCTTCACGAGGACCGTACTCACGGCTTGTTCAGATACCGCGAGGTACAAATAGAGAGTGTCCTCCGGACTTGGTTTAGCCAACGACGGGGCTTCAGTCATGTACTTCTTCAGCTATTCAAAGGCCTCTTGACTCTCAGCTGTCCATTCAAAGTCCTTCACCTTCTTAAGGGTTTTGAAAAAGGGCAGGCACTTGTCTTCAGACTTCGAGATGAACCTTCCTAGACCTGCAATTCTTCCTGTCAGCTTCTGAATGTCCTTGATAGAGCGTGGTGGCTCCATGTATAGGATGGCTTTGATCTTGTCGGGGTTGGCCTCTATCCCCTTGTTAGAGACCATATGACCCAAAAAAATTCCAGACCCATCGCCAAAAGCACACTTGGCTGGGTTTAACATCATCTTGTGGTGTCTCAACACTTCAAATGCCTCTCTGAGGTGGCTAATATGATCGGCCTTGCTTAGGCTTTTGACTAACATGTCATCGACATAGACCTCCATGGTCTTCCCAATTAGATGGGCAAATATTTTATTTACCAGTCTTTGGTAAGTTGCTCATGCATTCTTAAGTCCAAAAGCCATAACAAGATAACAAAATACACCAAAGTCAGTTATGAAAGATACCTTGGGGGTGTCATCCTTATGCATTCTAATCTGATTATAACCATTGAAGCCATCCATAAAGCTTAACATCTCATGTCATCAGTGGCATCGATCAGGGAATCAATCCTTGATAGGGGGTAACAGTCTTTGGGACATGCATCATTCAAATCAGTGTAGTCAATGCACATCCTCCACTTTCCATTGGCCTTCTTAACCATTACGGGGTTGGCCAAACATTCAGGGAATTGCACTTCATCAATAAAACCAGCTTCAAAAAGCTTCTCGACCTCCTGCTTGATGGCTTCCAGCCTATCAGGGGCATAAGTTCTCTTCTTTTACTTTACAGCCTTTCGAGTTGGATCAACGTTCAACCTATGAGTTATAAGGTTCGGGTCAATCCCAGGCATATCAGCTGTTGTCCAAGCGAATACATCATTGTTCTCTTGGAGGAAAGTTGTTATTCGACCCTTCATGGGCTTGTCCAAAGATGCCCCAATGTATGTGACCTTTTCCGGGTCTAAGGGATCTAAGGGAATTGGGGCCAAGTCATCAGCTGGCTTTCCTCGTAGCTCGTCATTCTCTCGGACATCCATGTCTTCTATGGGGAGAACCTGCCCCCCGGTTCCATCGGGCCTAAGTGCCGCGACATAGCAACTACGGGCCATTTTCTGATCTCCTCTTGCTTCTCCAACTCCGTTCCCAGTTGGGAACTTCAGTACCATGTGGTAAGTTGAGGGCACAACCTTAAAAGTGTGGATCCCTGTCCTACCCATGATGGCATAGTAGGTAGAGGCTGCCTTGACAACCTGAAAGTTCAACATTTGTGTGGCCTCCCTGGGCTCTTCCCCGATAGTTACAGGAAGTTGTATTGCTCCCTCGACTTTACATTCCACATGGTTAAAACCGTAGATGGGTGCGTCGGATGGAGTTAGATGAGAGTTATTATAGCCCATCCTTATGAATGTATCATGAAACAGAATGTCCATAGAAACTCCATTGTCCACTAGGACCCTCATAACAGGATAATTTCCAATTATCGGAGTGATAACCAGAGGATCATCCTAAGGGAATTTCAAACCTTCAAGGTATGGGTCACCAAATTCAAGTGTCATCTCTGACTTGGAACGCTTAGATGGTTCCCTGACTATGCTCATTACTTCTCTTGCGATCTCTGTCGTTACCCATCTGATCGTCATCTCTTCGATCATTATCTCTCTTCTGGCCTCCGGCCTCTTCACCCTTGGTGAAACGTCTAAACTTTTCCCTTCGGATCAGATACTCAATCTCATCCTTGAGTTGCCTACAATCGTCAGTATCATGACCGACATCTTTGTGAAACCTGTGGTACCTACTCTTGTCTCTTTTCTCGGGGTCCCCCTTAGTGGCTTCGGCCATTTGAAGTCTTTGTCCTTCTTAATTTCCATAAGGATATGGCTCCTTGAAGCGTTCAACCTCGCATACTCAGCAAACCTTGGTTGCTGATTCTTCTTAGAAGAGGAGGAGTCAGAGTTTTTGCTAATTCATGGATACTTGTCCTTAGCGTCGTACTCCTGATCCGTCTTCCTCTTCTTGTTTCCAACAGGTTCGTTATTCACAGCTGTCTTCTTCATACTCTCCTCCACCTTCATATGATTTCTAGCCCTATCCTGGAGCTGCAGCATACTCTCGGGAGGGCGTTTGTAACACCCCCAAATCCGGGGCCGGGGATCCGGGTTGTCACGAGTTCCATTTCCCTTAATAACACCCAATCTTAATAAACAACCAACTACTGCGTACTGTGACCCCACAATAAACACACATACCAAAAGTTATAGTATCAGAGATGAATACCAAAAATAACACAAGTCATTTTATTCCACAATTATAAGTCATTACACCTCAAAAGGGTTTCTGAATAAATTTACATATTCTTTGCCATTATTACAATTCATAATATACATAAGTCTGGTACATCAACAGTTAAAAACCTAGCCTATTGGTAGTTCCTACCTCAGCTATAGTGGCATCAACGCCTATAGGAAACTGCGGAACGTTTCCTATCCGCTCACGAATTGGGAGCTTGGTCATGTTCATCTTGTATATCTATTGTTGTGTGATAAAAGAAGAAAGTAAGGGTGAGCAACAAAGCCCACCAAAATAATATGTATAATAATTAACATTATATGAGCATTCTCATAGTACTCATGAAAGTCTTGGTCAAGAAAAAATGAACCAAGTTTGATATCTTAATGCGACTAAGTCATAAAATATTCAGTATGTATATACATATATACTTCTCAAAATCTTTGACATCCTCTGGAATGTATAATATACACAAAGTTCCAATTTATAACTGTATAAAATATCGTTGCATGGTGATCTCAGATATCTAACCTTGTCTCAACGTTTTTCTGAAAATCTTTGTCGTGCATAAGATAATCATTAACTAGATATAAGTTGAAAAGATGAAGTTACAAGATACTCCAATATACTTATATCTTTTCCGAATACTACTCGAACTACCACTGTTCAAGCTATAATCAGTTTCAAAAGTTCAACACATAGATGAGACTACAAGATAAGATTTGAATAGATTCAATCTTTGAAGTATCATTCAAAAGAAATGAAGTTACGAGATACTTCATTAAGTCCCGATATATATATACCTATATATATATCTCATACTTTCCTTGGAAACCTCTGTTATGAAAAGTATAAACAGAGTTATAATATCCAATGAATTTGGAAAGAAGAAAACCTTGGCATAAACCTGATATCTTGCTGATCAGGCAAAGATACCAATAAGTAACCTTTTCTACTAGTAGATGGACGAATTCCTCACTGCTCATCACCCTGACCGCATTAGGACCTATGCTGGACTGCCACTCAGCCACTTATGCATTGATGGACTCCCACTGAGCCACTTACACTTTCATGGACGCCCACTGAGCCCATGTTGCTTATGCCGACTCAAATAGATGGGCTTACTTCCCGAACGTTGGGCAAGTAATCAAAATGTTTTCTCAAAACAGCAACCTCGTTGCGAATATAAAATACACCACAGAGTCGGATCCCTCAGGTTTTGAGCGAGTATTTAAATCCCCTTCGAAAGGAAGATCTTAAATCAAAAAAATGAGTTTTGGGATCCGCTCTAACTTTTAAAAAATATTTTGAAGACTCGAAAACATTTTTAAGAATGTTTGGAGTAACACTGATTTAATAAAATAAGTTAGTCTCGATATGTTGGAGAAAATATCTGAATATTATTACTTAAATAATATTCCCATAAAGGATAATCTTTATAAAAATAATTGAAGTAGAAGTTTTATAACTCATACTTGAAATGAATAATAAATAACCAAAGATATACTTATACGAAAGTACGATCTTTATTTGAATAATCGAAAATAAGTTTGATTATCGAAACATTATTCTTTAATAAAATAAAGAATATTGTTTAATAAAATAAGCGGAGTCGTAAGCCCTCGAATGAATATTCAAAATAATATTTATTAAATAAAATAAGCGGAGTCATAAAATAAGCGGAGTCATAAGTCCTCGAATGAATATTCAAAATAATATTCATTAACTAAATTAAAGTTATCGAATAAACCTTATTCGATTAATAGTTTTGAAAACTATATCTATATATATATATATATATATTATACTCGGGAACATCGACTCCCAGTTTAGAAAATATTCACCTTTGGGTCCCCTATACTAAGGGTATACGCAACTACTGCTTATCTCTAGTATAGGTATTATGCAACTTATAAGCATTTGAATCAACAATTAGATATCAAGATTACGAAACAGACATGCATATCTACTATATTAGCATGTTCCAATATATCGCAAGATTTGCTAATAACAATTATGCACTTATCACAAGATAATGCATATACATATATTTACATCACAACAACAGTATAACGGGTAGAAAACTTGCCTGAGTGTTCCCGGATAGACTTAAGCTTAGAGTGGGTCCGATAACCTATGAACAACAACATAAGTTGGAATTAAACCACGGTCGCTTAAGAAACTAGACTTTAACCAATTGAACCCTAACGTTCGTTTATGGTCACTCCTACGCTTAACGAATCACATAAGTCGTTCGAGTACCCTCGGCTCCACCATTTTTAATAAATTAACCATTAAGAATTTTAAGGCGATTCTTTCGTGAGTACTCTACCAACTGCCTAATCCACTTACATAATTGTTTCGTAATCCAATTAGTCTTTTAAGGTCCTTAAACAAGGTTTCAAAGTTAAGCAAGGGGTAAAGGTTCGTTCACGAAACACCGTAACTTAAAACGGTCGTTTCTCCTAAACCGTACATCAGATTCAAGCGAACCACATATCAAAACGAAGCTTACGACATAATCTAGCTAAAAATGGCAAAGTTACAGATTGGTCAGTGAGTTATCTGGTCCGAGATTTTTATGTACAATAGTCTAAGAAAAATGGGCATTACGATGGCTATGTTTATTTCCAAGTTTCTCACTACACCAAAACCTCACCAAACAACCCACAATTATTAACACATCAAAACCTCAACTAAATAATACTATACCAGTCTTAATTCTCCAGATTCTTCTTTTCAACCAACCACAATCAAGTTCTATTAACTATAACAAGATTCATTCACTAAATCACTTCAAATTCAAATCAAACTACTAATAATCAAAGGTCATGCTTCTCATTTAGAAAACCAACCATCAAACTCACTAATAATCAAAGTAAAGGCTATGGTTTGAAGTTTATACCTTCCTTGGGAGGTGTTAAGTTGCTAGAAAATCTTAGGGAGCCTCTTACAAGCTTGATCTTTCCAAAGAAATCAAGAACACAAAGTTAGGCTTTGAAATTTCTAAAAGTCCGATTGAAAGAACTGTAAAAATGAGGGTCTTACCATGATTATTTGGATGACACTAGTGAACAAGAGTTGTAGGCCATCTCAATACCTTTCTAACGAGCTATAGAAAACAACATTTGAGTGAGTATTGAATGAGATATGGCAGTTTGAAGTTGTTGGGTTTGTTTTGGCCGAGAGCTTTGAAGCTTGGAATGGGGGAGAGAAGATGAATGGTGCTTGGTTGATTTTTTGGAAAGTGAAATGAATTTACTTGGTTGTAAATCAATCCTTGTAAAATGTCTTGCTTTTTCTTTTTGATTACATCATTGCTTGCATCATCAATATGCCATATGTCCACTTCTTGTGGTGTAAGGGTGTCTTAACCTTTAACCACATGTTTTAGCTTCTCTTGGAAGCTTTCTTCCCATCCTACTTGCATGAGCTTGTCCCTTGGTTGCTTATTTATTTTACGGTTCGCTTAACTCTCGTTCTCGTTCGTTGTTTGAGGGATCATGTTCGGGATCTTATTACTTGGGTTCCCCTAAACCTTTCCTAATATTTTATAATCCTTTAATGATCCTCTCTTATAATCCTTGAATTTAAATCCTTTTAATCATGTTACCTTATACTCAATTCTTTCGGTATCTGGTGGATTTTCGGGGAAAAATCAAAATATCCGGATTCGAATTCTAACGACATTTACATACACTCATTTACTTTATGGAATACTAATACGATCTTAGAATTTCCATAACATTACTCCTATATAGCGTGGTCTGATAATTTTCCTTAATCAGCATAATCAGCAAAAGTTACTATTCATCCGTGTTTCAAAATTCCAAAAATTGGGGTTATTACAGCGTTTATCCAGGGACATCTTAAAGAACTCATCTTTAGTCCCTAACTGTAGGGCTATCATAGCTACCTTATCATCAAGATCAGGGACCTTCAAAGCTTGTTTTGTAAATCGATTCAGATACTCTCTCAAGGACTCCTTTGCTCCTTGGATTATGCCCATGAGAGAGGCTGAACTCTTCTCGTGCACTCTGCCACTTATGAATTGCTTGATAAAAGCCTGGCTCAAGTCCTTAAAGGATCCAATAGAGTTCGGAGGCAGACGACCGTACCACCTTTGAGCCATACCTGATAGGGGAAGGCCCGACACTTAATAGCATCGTTCACGGGCTGTAGCAGCATGGCGTTAGAGAATGTCCTAACATAGTTAGCAGGGTCGCCACTACCATCGTATGCTTTGATAATGGGCATCTTGAACTTCCTCGAGATGTGAGCGTTCATTATCTCATTAGTGAATGGTGGGTTTGGATCATCGGGATCTCCTAGGGGCATAAGATCACTTGGATCAGCCCTTGGGGCAACTGCCCTTCTTGGTATTGGACCATCCAGATCTATGATTGGGGGAGGACCTCTTCGTCTTGGAGCAAGTGGGGGTCTTGGAGTCAGTTGTGCCTTTAGGTCACGTTTCAACCTTTGGATCTCAGCTTCATGAGCCCTGATCCTCCCTTGAACGTCTTGGGGGATCTTCCCTTGAGTGCTCCTGGGGCGTTGTTCTGTATCAGCCATCGGTTCTTTGCCAGCACGTCTCCTTCTTGGACCAACATCATCATCATATGATTCAGAGTCTCTTTCAGTATAAGGTCCAAAGAATTCTTGATCCTCCGGAATAGGAGCCAAGCCACGTATGTATTGGGGCGTCCGCCCTCGTGCTTCACCCCTATCAGAGTGTCTGTCCACTCCCCCCAACTTCCGGGTATAGAGGCATCCCGTAAGGGGGGTTAGTGGTCACGATCGTCGAGTACTCATACCCAACGGGTTGAGAGCTCACAGGTGCATGTACCTGCTGCAATTGGGGATTCGTCCCTTGAGGAGCCGGGTGATTCGACCCTTGTGGCTGAGCCTCAGTTGCCCCTACCAGGGTTCCTCCTTAGGAGGAGGCATAAGTTGAGTGTGGTGGTACTTCCACCGCTGATGCGACTGTTCGTTGTGGAACATGAGTGTTTGTTCCACCATTACTTCTTCGCCGTGTATTCACCATGGTTGTTATAAGCTTTCCACAGACGGCGCCAAATGTTGTGGAATAAAAACCTGATTACTTTTGTATTTAATGCTAGGGTTGGTGAGTTTCGAGCTTTAATGGCTGCTTTTGCGTTCGGGACTATCGGTCCTTGCAAGATGCCTACGTATCTCTGTGTTGTAGAGAATCAAGCCAAAAACGTAGTTTTAGATTGAGGGTTAGAGCCCTTTATGGTGATTAGGAGTCATCTTGGGGAAGGAGATCCAGAACCTTTTATGTAGGACTTTGAGTCCGTTCGGGACACATATATCTGCTCTTCCAGCCGTATTGGGCCTAGTCCGTGAACAGCTCGTGTTCGTGGATTTGGACGACCTCCGTTGGTGGGTTTTGGTTGTTTTGGCCGTCATAGGCCTGTTACGAAGTTTTGGACCAGATAGGCCTGCTATGAAGTTTGGACCAGACATGTATGTATTGGACTTTTCAGACAAGAAGCGCAAGTGTAATTAATGCGACATTTAATGGGTCTTTAGGATGTATTTTCTATCCATAAGAAAAAAAAATCTTTTAAAATCTGACTGTATTTAATTTAGATTTTAAAAATCTACCAAAATCTGGTCGTATTCAATTTGAATTTTTAAAAATACATCAAAATCTGGTAGTATTTAAAAGTTCGTGAATTTTTTTTTATTTGAAAACCTTTTGGATTTTGATGGATTTGCTAGTTAATTTTTAATCTTTTGAAATCTCTTTGAAATACATGAATTTTTAAAGGATTTCTGGAAATTTCATAAAATCAGCTAGACTCTCTAAGATTTTTTTATCAACTCCGTCAAAATCCACGAACAATTAAAATTAACAAAAAAAATTAAAATACATATATTATTATCAATTTTTTAAAATCTGAAATCAATACACTCACACAGTGTATCCCTAAATAAATGTGTAGTAGTAGTAAATAAATATGTAACAAATTTAGCTTTAGAATGCAACAGAGAGTTTTAGATTGGCACAGCAAAGGGCAAAGACCCATTTTACAAATTACAGAGTGATTTTGTAATATGAGAATACAGTTATAAATTTTTAAAAAATCATAAATAGTATTTAATTATATATGTAAAATATAATATTTATTTGTTAATATTAGTAACCGGTTCGGTTTTTATCGCTTGGATTGAAACATATAATTGGAACTAAGTTATTTAAATCTGTTCAATTTTTTATTTTTCGTTTTTGGATCGATTTTATTAGGTTCATTTTTCTCCGATTTTGGATCGTTTTCAATTTAATATCAGTTCTTTGCTCGGTTCTAATGGTACGATGATACTAATTGATAATAAAACATGTTGTACACTTTTTTGTGAGTAAGTAATATGATCAATTAATATTTTACATATAAAGTGAGTATAATTAAGATAAGTAGTGAATATGATTACTTTTTATATTATAAAAAATATAATTAATTTTAACAATTTTTGAAATATAAAAAATTGGAAATGATATATCAAAAAGTAAAATGTAAACGGGCCGTAAAGATAGAGGGAGTATGTTTCTATATCATGAAAAGAGGCAGCCCACTTTTGATTTAGCAGTTTCTAATGTGTGTCCAAGGGCACACAATAAACACCAACTCCCATCTTTGGAGTGCTCAAATTTAAATTTCCAGAAAACAAGAAGCTTCAGACAGATGTTGAAATGCCTTTGCCAATATTTTTAAAGCGTTCCTGTATCAGAAACAGTGATGGGCCTTTCACTTTTCAGAATGACGTTCCGAGTACTGAGTAGTTAGTTTATTACTACATAGTAGTTTTTCCTAAACAGGCAAAAGAACCTGTGTGATGTTGCTTTCTTTAGTTTCGCAACTTTGAAACGATTCTGCAAACAAGCATCCTCCAGTCCACACCAGACAACTTTTTTAATCCAACAAGAAAAACTTGTTTTAGGAAGAGACAACATTTTACGAGACTTGATCCGTGCAAGCACTAAACCATAATTCGAGTACAAATTTATCAACTAGAAATTAGGAAATTTTCTTGTCAAATCAAAAAAGAGAGTAAATTTTATGTAAACTACAACGAATTTATTTGAGATTTCTTAAAAAAATGTTACTTATAACTTAAAATTAAAAAGTGTTGTATATATAAACATCATAATTTATAAGTTATTTAGTCGTTTGAATAATTTTATATAATTTACTTATAAATTGTTGATGTGTTCGTAAATCATAACTTATAACTTATATTTTTTTTAAAAAAGATTAAAATATTTTTAATATAATAATTTAATACATGGTCTGCGTACGTTTTACCATCCTCGTATACTGCTATAAACGATATATACTGAATATATATGTTTCATTTGATTATATAAAATTTAAAACAAAAATATTAAAATAAATGTTAGTAAAAATAGAAAATAAAGTAAAAACTACAATTTCTACATAATATGAGCGGCAAAAAGAAATATATATATATATATATATATGTCAAAATAAATGAATAAAGTGAGGGTTTTAAAAATTATGTGCATTAATTTAATGCAAATTATAAGTATTTAAAAAATTAATGACTACCAAAATAAACTAAAAAAAATTAAAAAGATACAAGTTAAGAAAAGATAAAAGGAAAACTAGGATCCATAAGAATGGGCAAGCGAAGAAAGTTAAAGTTAGTTTTTTCTAACTTTAAGGTTTTCATTACAAATTGCTAGAAAGTCCGCCCAACTTGATAACGAGCTTTTAGTCCATATATGATGAAATCTGGTGGTGCGAAACAGGCACAATGTAATATAATGTATTCTTATATATCAAACGAAACGTTTATTAGACCTCATTTATTTATTGAGCCTAAAATGTATTGTCTCTTATACTCCTTATCAATTTTTAACATTTGAAATAAAGTATTTAATATATATTTAATAACGAAAAAAATGAAATCAAAATCGCTAAAAACCGATAAAAACCGAACCACTTACATCCGAACCGAACCGAAACCGATTTGCGATTTTGGTTTTATATGAAAACCGAACTACAAAAACCCGAAACCGATCCGATTATTAATAATTAAATAAATATATGTACTATAAATTTTTAAAATTAATACATAAATATTTTGCTAGTTTATTATTTTACAGATACTTGAACTACAAATACATTGTTATGAACATAATCAAAATATACAAGTAATAGTAAGTAGTAGTTAGTAAAAAGACAATATAATAAGTAGCATCTAAATTTCTTAAATTGTGTTTGCATGTCTCTCTCTTTTACAAATTTATTTTTCAAAACTTGTTTTTGTATATTATTCTGATTTATCATTTTAAAATGAAAGCTTATGTTGGATATACGTAGAAAAGATGGTTTAGAATATTCTTTAAGGGACGGTTAAATTTATGAATGTGTTAATCTATGTCGGTATTTGTCACTATACGGGCTTATTTATAAATTAATTTTCATTGTGTCTAATAAACAATTCATTCTTCCAGACTCTGGCTAATGATTTCCGGCTTCTGCAATACCTTGGAAAGATACTGTATTTAAATTTAAGAAATTTAGCAAGGAAGCTTGTCACATAATTTCAAACATAGCTGCTTCAATCCAGACTAGGATACAAGTTAGGTTTTATATTTTATTATTATACAAGATATGCCTTTATAATAAAAAAATTAAATCACATTGATAACACTGAAATTTAGTTTGATTAAAGTATTTTTCCGTAAACAAATTTAAGCTAAGGAATAAATTCTGGAAGAAGATCAAACCATGATCATGTCTCATAAAAAAGTGAACAAGGTTAGAGTTGAATAAAACTCATAAAATGTTTTAAATCAAGATATCGACAAGTCACATATCAAGAAATATAAATAAGTCATTCGAGAACTCTAGAATAACTTATCGAGAAATTCAAAATGGCTTATAGAGAAGTTTCAGAGATATTGATAAGTCAAATGAAGATGTAAAAATTGGAGATATCGACAAGTCATTTTTGCATGTAGAGAACTTAGAGATATCGACAAGTCAAAATGAAGATTTGAAGATTGGAGATATCGACAAGTCAATTTCTCATTAAAGATCTTAGAAATAACGACAAGTCAAAATGTAAATAGAGATTTATGAGATATCGACAAGTCAATTCTACATGTAGAGATCTCAGGAATATCGACAAGTCATTTATCATGCAAAGATCAGGAGACCTCGACAAGTCAAATATACTTATAGAGAACTAAGAAATCTCGATAAGTCATTATAATTATCGAGATGTCACTTCTCTATAGAACAAACTGAAGATAAATGAAGATTCAAGATTATCAGTAAACAAACGATCTATCAACTAGATTGAAAAGTCTACAAAGTAGCCGGAGAGAATACAAAATTAAGGGACAAGATTAACTAAACAAAGGATGGTAACAGACCTGCAAGATTCTGCACAGATTTGCTAAGTTAGAAATGGAAATAGAAAAGGGTTGTTTTAGAAAAGAGTTTAGTACATTTTAATGCAAGTTTTATAAACCCGTGCTGCTAGTATATAAGCATGCACAGGTACTAAGTTTAGGAGTAACAAACATATTCACATTTTCTTGTATTCTCTCAAGTACGAAGCTGAGTTACTCCCTCCGTCCCAATTTATCCGTCTTTTTGATTTTTTGCGGTTAAATTGACTTAACTTTGACTAAAAATTTCACATAATGGATTATTGAAAAAAGTTATAAAAACTATATCATTAGAAAGTATGTTTAATGTACTTTAATATGTATTTTTTAGTTTTTCAAAATAATGAAAAAATAAGATTTTATTTATGGTCAAAGTTGAGTCAATTTGACCATCAAAAATCAAATAAGACAGATAAATTGGGACGGGGGTAGTATTATATTTTTAAGAACACGGAATTTGTAGTAAGATAAACTTAATTAATACAAATTAAGTAAGTTTTAAAATATTGTGCTGGTTGTGTTTGTTGTTTGAATTCTGCTAATATAATATCTCTACAAGTAAATTATTTTGTTCACATATCATATTCAAATAAATTTTAAAAAGCTAAAAACTCAAAAAAACACATTCACCCCGTATTATATTCAATATATAATATTTATTATCTGCTCAATTTTTTTCGCTAGTTTCCATGTCCATAGCCTGGACATTTGGTTGAGCTTTCTATTTTTGCCATTTTGACATGTTAATGGAGTATTGGGTTGTGCAACTATCGATTTTATTCACTTATTAACGTTAGTCTTTAGTAATATATTAGAAAAAATTGTATTTTTTTATTTTTGAACAATTTTACCTTGTAATTTTTATACTAAATAATTCTAGTCTTCGTATTTATTTTACTAATTTTCATTTGATACGATTTTAAAATCAAAATTGATACGAAAAAACCGAACAGAATTTTTTAAACCGAAACTGAACCGTTGGTTTCGGTTGCGCTTTGGAAAAAATCGAGTACATGCGATTTCGATTTCGGCTAAAAACTGCATTAAATCGAACCACGCTCTCCCCTAATCTTATTTACTATAATTATATAAGTTATTTTCAAATTTTTTTATAATATTAAATATTCAATTTTTTTTAAAAAAATAAATCTTAAAAAGAAGTTACAGAATTATACTAGATAATACTGTTAAAATGCATGTCAAATTATTTATTTTAAATAAATAATTATTCTAAAATACGTGTCGAAATCTTGATTTAAAATGTTAACAATCTGACACAAGGGAGTAAGTCGTCCCATTAAATTCTATACATTAATTTTTGTCACGCTTTTCAATACTTCTTTAAAACATAATTCTATAATATATTTTTTTAATTTTTTTTTCTCAATAAAAAATTTATGTTTAAATTTTTATTTAAAAAAAAAATTAAAAAAAAACATTACAAAACTATATTTTTTAGAGGTTTCAAAATGCCTGCAAACAATGAATGCATATAATTCTCTGGACTGAGGGAGTAAATTGCATGAACCATCTGCAACATGGATGTACTTATACTAGGTTCATTTAAGTAATCAATTTAGTTTAAAAAAATCACTGGGGTATAATTCTTTGTGACTTGTTCCAACATGTCCAAGATGTTAAAACACGGGGGATAAAGCAGTAGAAGCTGCTTGCTGGCGAGTGAAGTGTGCATGTGTGTGTAACATCCGAATATTTAAACAACAATATTACAACATAAGTAAGAACAATATAGGCTTGGACATGGAGAATACAAGGAGATTCCAAAGTCAAATTACACAAACCCATAATTAGAAGTCGAAGCACCTTAACTACAACTTAAACAAGAGGAAGCCTGGATACACACACTAACTAACTAACTAATTAGGCTGCTTCTGGCTCAATTAGTATTTTAACTAAAACTTCAACACCCTCCAACCCCTTGATTGTTTCCCTCCAAACTACTGTATAACTCGGGAAGAGTATCAATTGATCCATCTAGAGTAAAATTTGAAGCCCGGAACTCAAAAAGACCCACTACTTGTTAAAACTAAGCCTTGTAACATTTGCACCCCTCAATATGAAGGCGGCCTTGCTGCATTACCATTTCCCCCAGCTGCTGGCCATCCAAACAAATCAGCTGAATTGTATGCTGCTGCTGCTGCTGCTGGATAATTACTCCCAGGATTGCCTGGTCCCACGTTAAACAATGAACCACCACCGGTTACACTTGAAGACTGTGACGCCGTAGACTGAACCTGATTATTATTATTAGTACCACATTCACCACCACCATTAGTAGGCGTAACCTTAACATCTTCACCCTGATCTTCCAATGGTAATCGTTCAAACACCGCATTAGCAAAAGACGCAGCAATTAATATAACCGTGGTTGAAGCCATTAAAGGCCCAACCACACTACCACCAACAACCTGCCCTTGTCCACCTGACAAGAATATGGAAAGCCCGCCAGCTCCTGGAGGTGCCGGGGGCGGAAGCACCGTCCCCGTAAGCGAAAGCAACTCAAACCTTCCCTGCAAAGTGATAACACTCCCGCCCGGCTGCCGAAGAGTCACATTGGAAACCGTGCCACTTCCACTGAAGATACAAACACCTCTTCCTCTTTTCCTAGCATACTTAATAACACTTTCCATTATATCGGCGTTTTCCGCTATTTCAAGAACGTGAGATCGGAGCGCGTTGGGAGTGTCACGAGTTACGATGATTGGTGGCTTGGGTCTGTTCTTTGACCCTGGTGGCCGCCCACGAACACGCCGATTTGAGCTTCCCGGTTCACCGCCTGAGCTTGTGGTTGTGATGGCGGTACTGTTGTCTTGTTCCAAGGTGGTTTCTTCGTCGGCGGCGCCGGAATGAGTTTGTAGTTGAAGTTCCGGTGGAAGAAGCTGGTGAACATACCGAGAATTCGGTGTTGATGTTTCGTAACTGGCCATTTATAGATATTCCACTTTGGATTCACTCGAATATTAAACTGATTCTGCACTTGAGAGTTTCTTCACAAACTACTATAAGAAATACATTAAATTAATTACTTAGATATAATATCATATAAATCTTGTATTCAATATTCAGATCCAAGACCAGTGCAAAAAACATAAACAAATAACTGTAAATCCAAGTATGTTGATTAAAAAAAAATAAACAAACAAAGGAGATAGCTAGGGAGATGACAAAACATATAATATGTATGTATAGAGTTGGCTAGAAACGCCCAACATGAATAGAAACTAGTCAAAGTTATGAAACAATGCAATAGATAGTAGTATATTATAGTTGGATCTTACCAGATAGAGAGATGGTGGTGGTGTTGAGAAAGGAGGGAGTGTGAATGGAAGGAGATTGAGATTGAACAAGTACTGTGAGAAAGTGACGGAAGTATATTATATAAATATAAATATAATTATAAAGACAGTTGGGGGTACAAATTTCCTAAAGAAGTTGTTGAGCCAGGGAGCTGACATGAGCCTGTTTGTGAAATCTTATAAGTCAGCTTATTGTCTTATAAGCCCGTAATAACTTATTGACGAGTGTTTGTCGATCCAACTTATAAGTTGAATTTACAACTTATATAAGTTTTGAATGTTAGTAACGACGTACTTTTTCTCAACTTATTTTTTATTTTTCATTTTTTTATCAATTTTAATTTTAAAATATATTTTTTTTAAATGTTAATCTAACTTAAAATATAAGAATTAAGATAATTATATATATAAATTATTTATTTTAGTTTATTTAAATAAAAACAATTCTGACTTATAAGTTAAATTATCCAAACACTTGTATAACTTATAAGTATTTATCAACTTATCAGTTATCACTCACTTATTCAGTTTAAGTCATAACTTACTTATTTTAAGATTTTCCAAACGGCCACAAAAGAAGCAAAGAAAGTTCCTTACAACAACTGTACTTCGGGTTTTAAAAGTAGCAGAACCGAGCAGCTAAGGGCAAATTGAGAACTGATTCAAAAATCTAAATTTAAGTAGATTATTTTTTAAAAAAAATAATGATAATTTAAATGACGATCTAAATTTGAAGTACTCATCCAATTATTTATAGTTTATTAGATTTTTAATTAATTTTTGATTTTTTAATTATTTAATAAGTAATAGGATATAATTAATAGTTAACAAAATTTATTTTTAAATTAAAACTTAAAATAATGAGAAAACATAATTTTATTAAAATTTAAATAGAAGTTCAATTAAGTTCCGAATTTAGAAGTTGAGATTATTCCGATTGATTAAAATACTTGATTCCAAAAATTCTTGAACCGCTTTATAAAAATAAAAAATAAAGAGACATATTGCATTTACAGATGCATTAATTGAGCATTTGTGGAAATAATATACTAATTCATAAAATTAGTGTGTATCAATAATAATTTGTATGTTAATTATTGCAATAAATATGTTTTTCGTGAATTAAGTGCACAATTTTAATATTTTTATGCGTATTAATTTTCTTTTGATTTAATTAATTTATGAAATGTTATATAAATTGTTAATAATAATTAAATAATGAATTTAACATAAAATTAATTAATATAATATTTATATATTATTATATATAAAAAATAATTTAAATTAAATATTTGAATTACTATTAAAATTGTTAAAAAATTTGAATCACTATTTGAATCATTTAATAATTCAAATTTATATTTTTACATGATAATCATCGAAGATGGCCTAAGATAAGGAGTAAGTATTATATTACTGAGCAAACTGAAATAGAAGAGTAAAGAATATGTCACTTCCTTCCTGGTGCCACGTTATAAGTTGTCTTCACACTCTATACAATCCATTGAAATAGAGAGTAAATCTTTATTTTATACGTTTCAAAAATAATACTAATTTTTTAGTTTCATTAAATTCTATATATTATTTTTCATAAATTTTTTAATATTTTTTTTAAATATAATTTCATAATATTTTTTATTTTAAAGGATTCTAAATAAAAATTTTATGTTTATATTTCTATTCAAAAAAAATTACAAAAATATTATAAAATTATATTTTATAAAAGTCTCAAAATACGTGTAAATAATAAATGTATAAAAACTAGCGGGACAGATGGAGTAACATTTTAGAATATATAAACCAACTACTTTCACTAATATTCTGTTTTTCCAAAAATTACCGATTTTATCAATCCCGATTACTTATTTTAATATGCTTTTCGATTCGATTTTATAATTTGATTAATTACTGTACTATATTTTTAAATTACTATATTTACTATAATAAATTAATTATTTTTTATATTTTATTAAATTCATCCTATTAATACTCCGATTAATCACTCATTATTCGATTAGTCACTGAAAGGTTACTTTACGCGAATAATGTCGATTTCTACTTTTTAGAACAATGGCGATTTCCGCTTTTTATACACTTTGCTAGTATTTATCATTTTCTTTCATTATACTCATTATATACACTAGCTTACGGCCCGTGCGATTCACGGGTCTTGATTAATATTTTTATATTTTTATTTTTATTCAATATAATTTTATTAAAATTATACATAAATAATTAAATACTAAATACTGATTTTACTCATAGTGTATAATATGAAGTTTAAGTTCAAATAGTATAAATAGTATATAATTGATAAGATCTTATTCTTAAATAATATCGAGCTTGAAAATTTATATGTATCTTTATAAATAATAATATAAATTTTGTTGTTAACGGAATTCGAACCTGAGAATCTATATGTATTTTTATAAATAATAATAATATAAATATTTGTTGTTGACCGGATTCGAACCTGATAATTTGTGGAGTGGATTTTTTTTTATATTTGGATTTAACGGTTCTGATTATTTGATGAAGAAGATGTGACGATTGTGAGTGTATTTTTTAGTATTTGGATCTAACTTCTCTGATTATTTAATTAAGAAAATCTAATGATCTTGATAGAAAGAGAGAAGCAAAACAAGGATTATTCAAATTACAAATTATATTATATTCTGATTATTATAATATAAATTTTCTTATTAAATTATATATATTTTTTATTTTCTTACCGTACCTCCAATATTGAGAATTCAATAAAGGGGCAACTCCATCAAATATTAGATGCGGTAAAGATCCAGGAGTAAATCTTGACGAATATGCTAATTCATTACAAATGCACTGCGCTAAATCTTAATGTACATATTAATTCACTATAAAGCCAGTACATACATTTTAGCTAGCAGTTACGTATCTGCACTTATCATTTTTTATACCTTTTCCAGTAACTTCTCTTTTTGGTTCTCTTGAATTATAAAATAAAATCAAAATATAAAATATAAATTAATAAAATACTTACACACACAAATCCATGTTGTTTTCTATTCAAAATATAGTTTATTAAAAATTAAAATGATACACATAATATAAAATAGAATTATTGATATTTCATAACTTTCATCTCTTTTATAAATTTTAAAATGTATAATAATATATTCTTAAGTATAATGATTAATAATGTAAAGTAAAGAAATACTCGTTACCCCCAAAATATTTTATCTTTAAATTAATATAAAAGAAGAATGTGAAAAGAGCATGAAATATTTTAGTTGAGACTTGAGAGATGTAATTAGAATGTAGGCTGAGATTTTTTCTTGATCTTGGGAGGCGGTAGCGTTAAGAGTTGTGAGGAAGCAAAGAAACTTGTACCTCTATCAAAAAGCGTGCAGTAAATTATTTATGGGAGAAACAATTACCGATACAAAAGCAAACACCAGCTAGGAAACAAAGCACAAGTTCCTTTCACATTTTACAATGTACTCCCGTCACCCCTCCTTTTTCTTACCGTCTCGCACATCTTAAACTCACTAGTACTTTGTGGGGCTGTATAAATAAACCGCTCAACCGCTCGCAACCGAACCGTATTTATGGATAATCGCGAAACGCGGGTTGGTTGTGGATTTAAATTTTAAAAACCGCTCATTTGCGGTTTGGATGCGGTTTTAAATTCTTAAAAATCGCAAAATCGCAACCGCAACCGCAACTCACAACATATATTTATAATACAATATATTTCCAAAAATGTAGTTGATATCATATAAATTAATAAGTATACACATTTATCAACTAATCTTAGGTTAATGTTAAGACTTCATTCATCAAATTCACAATCATTATAAGATATATAACCAAACAAATGAAAAATATAATCAACATGTAATTTTTTTTATCATTTTCTTTTTTTTTCTCACATCCACATTTTTGTATGTTTTTAATATCCTTACTCCACACGGAGCATTAGTTTATATTTTATTTTTGAATGTAATTTATCACGTAACTTAAACTTCAATTTATTAATATTCCAAATTTATTTTTTTGCAAATTATTAATTATTTTAAATAAGTGGTTGAACCGCAAACCGATCTGCAATAACCGCAAATTCGCAATCGCAAATGACGCGGTTAACCGCAACCACATTAGGATGACAATTTTTAAAACCGCTCTTCGCGGTTTGGTTCTTCGCGATTTGGTTCGACTTTTACCCCAAAACCGATCCGATCCGAACCGCGTACACCCCTAGTACTCTGTGTTGAGCAGGTCGAATAATCTGAAAATGGAAGTGTTGACTAGGGGCCAATAAGGCCATGTAGTGAAGGTCCATCCCACTATCCAATCTTTCGGCCGAAGGTCCACCAGGCCCCTAAGCTGAAGGCCCACGAAGAGTTTCAGGTCGAGGCCCATCTCCTCCTAGGACGTTGGATTGTAGAAGGGACATAACGCCCCCTTTTCATTCCGGTCTTAATGGAGAGTAACGAACGAACAATCAATGGTAGAATTGGGTATAAAACCCCTTGAGAAGTAAGACAAAAATACACACTAATTCTCTCAAACACTCTACTTTTCTTGTATTATTTACCCACCTTTACAACCAGATTCTTACTCTCACGCCGGAGGTGAATCAGGGATACAAGCCCTCGCATTCTCTTCGCTTTCAGGTATCAGCCGAAACTACCTTCAAGCAAGTCGAAGCCTGTTCAACATCTGAAGGAATCTGGGCGTAACATTTGGCGCCGTCTATGGGAAATACGAGGGTTACGAGCCAATATAATGAGAGCATGACAGAAACAATTCATGAAAATCCACCGCCACCTGGTTTTTCCGACAAGGCACAACCCTCCACCCTAGTGGACGAAGACGGGGTCATTACATTGACCCCCGATGAGGAGGCCTTACTCCTAAAGATCCGGGCAGAAAAGGCCGCGAAGAAGGGTAAAGCCAAAGACGATCAAACAGACAAGGAAGCAGAAGCCCGCGCGAAGCGAAGAGAGGCTGACGCACTACGACTAAAGGCCCTACAGCTTCAAAGGGAAGAAATTGAACTGCAAGAAAAGGCCCTGCGTGAAACAAAGCGGACCGACTCGCAAGGAAGAACGAATAAGGATAAGAGAGATCGAAGGGTGCATGACGAAGAAGATGAGTCTGACTCTGATTCGTATCCCCGTAGAAAGAGAACAAAGCAACCATTCTCATCCGATTCGGACGAGGAGCCCAACGGATCCCGCCTCAGGCTTACCCGCCTGGATAAGGTCAAAACAATGGGCTTCCTGACGGCGGGGCTGGACCCCTATAAAGGTAAGAAGCTTCGCTCATCTCTGTATGAATTTCCCCTAGATCCCTAAACGATATATATGTAAGGGGGGAGAATATTCGCCGAAAAATGGAGAGTATAGGGGGGTACAAGGACTCCCGAAGGGAGGACCGATCGAAGCGAGCTGACAGATATGAAGGCTCAAGATCGGGCTCCGGCCGAAGTGATGGTAGGAAGGAAGGAAGAAAAGAAACAGATCGGGGGACCGAACGGCGACGAGATAGAGATTCGGCCGTATTCACCCCTCTGAATGCGCCGATCTCCAAGATTTTCCATGAAATCAAGGGCAAACTCGGATTCGTCCGCCCGACCAAAATGAAGGTCCCAAACCATAAGAAGAACCCTGACAAATATTGCGATTATCATAGGGACAAGGGGCATAACACCGATGAGTGCTATCACCTCAAAAGGCTCATCGAGCGTATGATCAAAGACGACGAACTTAATCAGTTCGTCCGACATTTGAGGGAAAACTTCAACCGAAAGAGAATCGGGAGGAAGAGCCAGAGGCCGAGGAGCCAGAACGAAGGGATAAGATAAGGGGCGAAGTAAAAACTATATCTGGGGGCAGCATCCTAGACAAGGACAGCAAGACAGCCCAGAAAAAATATGCCCGACAAGTGTACAATCTCTATCAGTTCGGATAGGTGAAGCCTCATATGCCCATGACCTTCAGTACTGAAGACTATGAGGATGTCATTCGTCTACACGAGGATCCCCTTATCATAAATCCTATCATCGGGCATAATAAAATATGGAAGGTAATGGTAGACACGGCGAGTTCGACCGATATACTGTTCCACAAAACCTACAACAAGATGAACTTGGCCGGAGAGCAGTTAGAACCCTGCAACGAGGCACCCCTTTATGTCATTGGAGGACATCCCATTCAGTTTGAAGGAACAATCACGCTCCCTGTCCTCCTGGGCAAATTGTCGTATGTTGTTGAGAAGCCGATAAAGTTCTATTTGGTTCGGATATAGAGCCCCTACAATGCCATATTTGGAAGACCATTTCTGTCGGCCTTCGAAGCGGTGGAGTCTATACCCCACCTCAAACTCAAGTTTCCGACCGAAAAAGGGGTAGGAGAAATGAGAGGCGACCAAAAAACTGCCAGAATCATAATGCTTGAAGACCTGGAGAGGGATCAGGCATACGAAGGGCCGGACGAAACAGGAAAGAGAAAACGGGCCGAAGTCGAGCCCAGTGGAATCCTAGAAATATTGAACATTGAGTTGGAAAAATTTGGAGCGGATTTCTCAAGCCCGATCGCCGAACCCGCAGCGGAAACCGAGGAGGTAAAGCTGTATGCGGGGCAGTTGGGAAAAATGGTTCAGATAGGCAAGAACATGGGGACACATCTGAAGGAGAAGGTAATAGCCATCATTCGACAATACCATGATGTGTTCTCCTGGGGACCAGAAGACATGCTCGGCTTGGACCCCAAGACGGCTAAATATTGCCTGAATGTACAGCCCGAGGCCAAACCGGTGAAGCAGAGGAAGAGAACGTTTGCGGCCGAGCGACAAAAGGTTATAGAGGCCGAAGTGGAAAAACTGCTGGAAGCCAAGTTCATTGAGGAGATTGAATACACCGTCTAGTTAGCCAATGTGGTGGTCGTCAAAAAGTCAAATGGGAAGTGGAGGATGTGCGTGGATTACACGGACCTCAATAAGGCATGTCCGAAGGACCACTACCCCTTGCCTAGCATCGACCAACTGATTGACACTACGGCAGGTTATAAGGTACATAGCTTTTTGGATGCTTTTTCCGGCTATCACCAAATTGCTATGAATGATAAGGATATGCCCAAGATAGCATTCATCACTCCGAAGGGGACTTACACTTATATTAAGATGCCCTTCAGACTAAAGAACGCTGGAGCCATATTCCAGTGAATGGTGAACAAGGTCTTCAAAGAACAGATCGGTCGGAACATGGAAGCATATGTCGATGACATGATTGTAAAATCGCTGCTCCAAGATCATGCCGAAGACTTGAAAGAATTCTTCAAAACGCTAAGGAAAAACAACATGAGGATTAATCCGAACAAATATACCTTCAGAGTCTCCAGCGGTAAGTTCCTCGGGTATATGGTCAGCGCTCGGGGATAGAGGTGAATCCCGAAAAAATCGAAGCAGTTATTAACATGGAAGCCCCCAAATGCATTAAAGACATCCAGAAGCTGACCAGCCGACTTGCAGCCCTTCGGCGTTTCATCTCCCGGTCAGCCGAAAAGGCTTTTCCCTTCTTCGCTGTGCTTAAGGGATCAAAGAATTTTGGCTGGGGGCCCGAATGTCAAAGGGCGTTCGAAGAAGTGAAAGAATATTTGACTACGACACCGCTTTTGATGTGACCCGACCCAAAGAAAACTCTCCAGCTCTACCTTGCTGTATCTGACGGAACCTTAGGGGTATTGCTTGTGAAAAACCATTAAGGCAATCAGCACCCCGTGTTCTACGCATCCCACGTCCTCAAGGATACAGAAACAAGGTACCCCAATGCCGAAAAATTCGCATACGGGTTGGTCATGGCCTCCTGATAAGTGGCATTTTATACCACTTAGAACGTCTTAAAATGGCTTAAATTGGTGTCTTGAAATCAAGTATTTTGTGTATTTGATGCGTTTTTCTAGTGTTTGTGCATTTCAGGGTATAAGTTGCATTTCAGAGGAGTAATCATCAAGAATAAGCCTTGGCATGTTTTAAGCATTGCGAGAGGAAAGAAAGGGGCAGATTGCAGCAAAGAAACGGAGCAAACTCAGGAATTTTCCAGTAGGGTCCTGAGCGCCCGCTCAGCTATGCTGAGCGGCCACGCAGAAGGCTGAGCGCCCGCTCAGCTATGCTGGGCGGCCGCGCAGGGTCGGGAAAAATAATAATCTGTTTTAGACTTCTACTTCTGTTTGGCTTCCAACTTCTATATAATCTGAGTTTTATGGGACTATTATATAAGTAGATTTGGTGACGTTTTCACAAAGAGGATCGTTGTATTAAGCAAGGAGCGAAGGAGATAAGGAAAAAGACTGTTTTAGCACACCGCAACGAAGAGGAAGCATATTTTCTTGTGATTCTTATTTCGTTGTAATGTTGGATGCTAGTTTTCTTGCTTTTGAACCTAATTACTCTTATGACGTACTCTGGTTTTATATAATTAGTTTAGTTATTATTTTCTTGTGTTTATTTATCATGTTTTCATATGAACCCATGATGGCGATAAGTGCTATCATGGGCTAATCGTGATCATGGGGTCATGACGGATTTGCTATAAAATTCTTTAGTTAATTATTTAATACCTTAGTATGTGATGATTGTATGATATCTAGTATTGGTTGTGCGTATTCGTCTTATGTGCGTCGCGAACATATAAGATAGGGTGTTAATCTCTTGTGAAGCGATGGTGGATCTTGAGATTTAGAACTTGCTATGCTAGCATAGGTTCATGTATGATGTGCATGATTAGTGGGTAACTCTAACCGTTTTATTCGCCCTATGTAATCAAAAGAGAATAACTTGCGCTTAAATCATTATGTTGTCAATTTCTGTAGACATATAGGGACTCAACATAATTGATGCCTATTCAACTTCTATCTTAATTGTGGATGTTTGGTAGAATGGTATTAGTACAATGAGGGTTGGCTTTTATCAGTTTCGTGTTATTCAATTAATATCATCACTGTTGCATGCTAAGGGTAATAACAATAACTATTGAAGGAAGTAGTAATGAAGTTGTGATCTCATGAGTGTTTTAATATTGTTAATTCGAAGAGTTAATTAAGTGATTAATTAAGTAGTTAATTATAGTTAATATTTAGTCAATAATTCTAAGTGTTAGTGTCTTAACATTGAGAAGTAATCATACATTGGTGAGTGAGTTTAATTGAACAATAATTAGTCTGAGTCTCTGTGGGAACGAACTAGAAAGTATTCTATATTACTTGCAAATGCGTATACTTGCGTGTATTATTAGCGCGTGTTTTCGCCCTAACAAGTTTTTGGCGCCGCTGCCGGGGAGTCGGCGTATTTGTTTAGTTTATGTACTTACCATCATTGGTCGTTAGGACTCAATGATTAAGACGTATTAGTTACTTATTGTTTCTAGTTGTGTTTCAGGTACTTTAGTGAGCGTTTATGCAAACTCGTTCTCGTACTCGCAAGAGGACTTTAGATACAGCTGAGGAGACAGACGAAGTTCTTGATATTCCGGAGAAGATAGATTTTGAAGATTCGGATTCAGGAAGTTAGCAGAAAGAACCAGTAATCATGGGTGATCGTATTGTTCAGGCCGATCCAGCTCTTATGGACTTTTCTCGGCCTAAAATTGATGACATACAGTCAAGCATTCTTCATCCGGCTATTCAAGCTAACACCTTTGAAATCAAGCCGGGCACTATTCAGATGGTGCAGAATTCTGTTTCTTTTGGAGGTGCTGCGACTGAAGACCCCAACATGCACATAAGGAATTTTGTCGAGATCTGCAGTACTTTCAAGTATAATGGTGTGACTGATGAGGCTATCAAACTGAGGGTTTTCCCATTCTCACTGAGGGACAAAGCTAAGGACTGGTTACATTCTGAACCAGCTGGGTCCATCAATACTTGTCAAGATCTTGCGCAAAAGTTTCTGGTGAAGTTTTATCCGATGGCAAAGACTGCTGCTATGAGGAGTGCTCTTACTCAGTTTGCGCAGCAACCTACAGAATCTATGCGCGAAGCTTGGGAACGCTACAAGGAAATGTTGAAAAAGTGTCCACATCATGGAATGCCCGATTGGATGGTGATCACTGGTTTCTATAATGGTTTGGGGGCTCAATCTCGGCCCATGCTCGATGCAGCAGCTGGAAGCGCCTTGTGGGCCAAAAGCTATACTGAGGCTTATAATCTTATCGAGACTATGGCTGCAAATGAGCATCAAAACCCAACTCAGAGGATGATGCCTGGGAAGGTAGCAGGTATTCTGGAAGTCGATACAACCACTACTATTACAGCACAGCTCCAAGCGCTGTCTATGAAGGTCGATTCTCTAGCTACATATGGAGTTAATCAAATAGCTATGGTCTGTGAGCTTTGTGCAGGGTCGCATGCTACGGATCAGTGTTCTCCCGGTAACGAATCTGTTCAGTATATGAATAATTATCAGTGACAACAGCAGCCTGTACCAGCTACTTATCATCCTAACAACAGAAATCATCCAAATTTCAGCTGGGGTAATAATCAGAATGCTATTCAGCCACCATATCAGCAAGGTCTGAGTAAACAGTTTAATCCACCTGGATTCCAGCAACCGCAGTAATATGCTCAAAGGCAATCATATCCTCAACAGGGAAGTGCAGCTGCACCTACTAGTGCTGATTTTGAGGAACTTAAGCTGTTATGCAAGAATCAGGCGGTTTCTATCAAGACCTTGGAAAATCAAATCGGTCAAATAGCCAATGCAGTGCTCAATCGTCAACCTGGAATACTTCCCAGTGACACGGAAGTGCCAGGCAGGAAGGAAGCTAAAGAGCAGGTCAAGGCTATTACCTTAAGGTCTGGGAAAGTTGCTGATGCTGAAAAGGCAAAAGAAGGAGAAGCTGAAGTTAGAGATGAAGAAGCTAAGCAAAAGGAGAAAGCGGCGGAACCAAGGAAGACTACTGTTGAACACACTCTGCCTGAGGGTAATACAGGGGAGAAACAGCTCTATCCTCCACCACTTTTCCCTAAGAGATTGCAACAACAAAAGCTAGATAAGCAGTTCGGTAAGTTTCTGGAGGTGTTCAAGAAACTTCACATCAATATACCTTTCGCTGAGGCTCTGGAGCAAATGCCTAGTTATGCGAAATTTATGAAGAGTATTCTTTCAAGGAAGGTGAAACTGGATGACCTTGAGACCGTAGCTCTAACAGAAGACTGCAGCGCTGTTCTGCAGCAAAAGTTACCTCCAAAGCTTAAAGATCCAGGTAGCTTCACCATTCCTTGCACCATTGGCAAGTTGTTATTTGACAAGTGCCTTTGTGATTTGGGAGCAAGCATCAATCTGATGCCGTTGTCGATCTTTAAAAAGTTGGATTTGCCTGATCCAAAACCCACCTACATGTCTCTACAATTGGCTGACCGTTCTATTACTTACCCAAGGGGCATAGTGGAGGATGTGCTAGTCAAGGTGGATAAGCTCTTCTTTCATGCAGACTTTGTTATTCTGGATTTCGAGGAGGATAAGAAGATTCCCATAATCTTGGGAAGACCTTTCTTGGCTACTGGCCGTACCTTGATAGATGTGCAGAAAGGTGAACTTACTATGCGGGTGTAGGATCAGGATGTGACCTTCAATGTATTCAAAGCAATGAAATTCCCTACAGAAGATGAGGAGTGCTTAAAAGTGGATGTGATTGATTCTGCAGTTACTTCAGAACTCGATCATATGCTAATATCTGATGCATTAGAAAAGGCCTTAGTGGGGGATTTTGATAGTGATGATGAAGATGGCAACGAGCAATTACAATTTTTGAATGCTTCTCCCTGGAGGCGAAAGATGGACATGCCGTTTGAATCTCTCGATACTTCTGACCTCAAGAATGCTGAAGGAAAGCTCAAACCATCAATTGAGAAAGCACATACCTTGGAGCTCAAGCCATTACTTGAACACTTGAGGTATGTTTTTTAGGTGATGCATCTACTTTACCTGTTATTATTGTATCTGACCTTTCAGGTAGTGAGGAAGACAAGCTCTTAAGGATTTTGAGAGAATTCAAATCAGCTATTGGATGGACCATAGCAGACATCAAAGGGATCAGCCCTTCATATTGTATGCATAAAATTCTGCTAGAGGAGGGTAGTAAGCCAACTGTTGAGCAATAGCTCAGACTGAATCCTATCATGAAGGAGGTGGTGAAGAAAGAAATTCTAAAATGGCTGGATGCAGGCATCATTTATCCTATTTCTGACAGTTCTTGGGTGAGCCCCGTACAATGTGTGCCTAAGAAAGGAGGTATCACTGTGGTAGCAAATGAGAAGAATGAGCTCATCCCCACTCGAACAGTTACAGGATGGAGAGTATGCATGGATTACCGAAAGCTGAACAAGGCCACGAGGAAGGATCACTTCCCTCTTTCATTTATTGATCAGATGCTTGACAGGTTGGCTGGTCATGAGTATTATTGTCTTCTGGATGGCTACTCAGGGTATAATCAGATTTGTATTGCACCAGAGGATCAGGAAAAGACTACCTTCAGTTGTCCATTTGGCACGTTTGCTTTTCGCAGAGTTTCGTTTGGGTTATATGGCACACCGGCCACTTTTCAGAGATGTATGATGGCTATATTCTCTGACATGATTGGGAATAATGTTGAGGTGTTCATGGACGACTTCTCCGTCTTTGGACATTCGTATGATGAATGTTTGAATAATCTTCGTGCCGTGCTCAAAAGGTGTGTGGAAACTAATTTGGTGCTCAATTGGGAGAAATGTCATTTTATGGTGCGTGAAGGCATTATTCTGGGGCATAAGGTCTCTAGCAAGGGTCTTGAGGTGGATAAAGCCAAGGTGGGAGTCATTGAAAATCTTCCACCACCTATTTCTGTGAAAGGAATCCGTAGTTTTCTTGGTCATGCGGGTTTTTATCGGCGGTTCATCAAGGACTTTTCAAAGATATCTAAACCGTTGTGCAACTTGCTTGAGAAAGATGTGCCTTTCAAATTTGATGATGAATGTTTGACGGCATTCGAGACTCTCAAGAAGAGTTTAATCACTGCACCAGTTATTACAACACCGGATTGGACAGAGCCTTTTGAGATGATGTGTGATGCGAGTGATTATGCGGTAGGTGCAGTTCTTGGGCAGTGCAAGAATAATCTCTTTCATGTGGTCTACTATGCTAGTAAGACCTTAAATGGGGCCCAAATGAACTACACCACTACTGAGAAGGAGCTCTCGGCTATAGTCTTTGGTTTCGAGAAATTTCGATCTTATCTGCTTGGGACAAAAGTGACAGTATTCACGGATCATGCGGCCATTCGCTATTTGGTTTCCAAGAAGGATTCGAAGCCGAGACTCATTCGTTAGGTGCTCTTACTACAGGAATTTGAGTTAGAGATCAAGGATCGAAAAGGTACTGGGAATCAAGTAGCTGACCATCTCTCTAGATTGGAGAATCCCGAGTCTACTTCACAGGATAAGACATTGATCAACGAATCTTTTCCGGATGAGCAGTTGTTCGCAGTTCAGGTGGAAGGGCCATGGTTTGCCGATATTGTAAACTATCTTGTCAGCAATATAATGCCTCCTAATTTGACCTCAGCTCAAAAGAAAAAGTTTTTGCATGAGGTGAAGTGGTATATGTGGGATGAACCATATTTGTTTAGACAGAGAGCTGACCAGATCATCAGGAGATGTATCTCATTCGGTGAGACGGAGGGGATATTATGAGACTGCCACTCCACAGTTCATGGTGGACACTATGGTGGTGAGAAGACGGCAGCTCGTATTCTACAAGCAGGTTTTTTCTGGCCTACTTTGTTTAAGGACGCTCATCAGTTTGTTTTAAGGTGTGATCGTTGCCAAATAGTAGGAAATTTGACGAGAAAGGATGAGATGCCGTTAAATGTGATGCTTGAAGTCGAGGTCTTTGATGTTTGGGGAATCAATTTCATGGGGCCTTTTGTCTCATCCTGCAATAATCAGTACATCTTGCTGGCAGTCGATTATGTCTCAAAATGGGTAGAAGTCAAAGCTCTACCGACAAATGATGCAAAGGCAGTGTTGAATTTTCTTCATAAGCAGATTTTCACAAGGTTTGGAACGCCTCGGGTAATCATAAGTGATGAAGGGTCGCATTTCTGCAACCGTAAGTTCACTTCTATGATGCAGCGTTATAATGTGAATCATCGAGTTGCTACTGCCTATCATCCGCAAATAAATGGTCAAGCGGAAGTGTCTAACAGAGAGATCAAGCGCATTCAAGAGAAGGTTGTTTGTCCGTCAAGGAAGGATTGGTCTTTAAAGCTCGATGAAGCTGTTTGGGCTTACAGAACAGCATACAAAACTCCACTTGGTATGTCCCCGTTTCAACTGGTGTATGGTAAGGGATGTCATTTACCTGCGGAGCTTGAGCATAAGGCTTATTGGGCGTTGAAAAAGTTGAACCTGGATTTAGATGCAGCTGGTAAGAAGAGAATGCTTCAGCTTAATGAACTTGATGAATTTCGACTTCAAGCGTACGGGAATAACAAAATGTACAAGGAAAAGGTGAAGAGGTGGCACGATAGGAAGCTACATCCTAAGTTATTCGTGTCGGGGCTACAAGTTCTCTTATTCAACTCTCGTCTCCGACTTTTTCCTGGGAAGTTGAAATCAAGGTGGTCTGGACCTTTTATTGTCAAAACTGTGTTTCCACATGGAGCGGTAGAGATTTTTGAGAACGATCCGGACCAAGCATTCAAGGTTAATGGTCAGCGTTTGAAGCACTACTATGGGGATACGGCAAACCGAGAAGTGGTTAGTATCGTTTTATTGTCAACTTGAGGAAGGTACGCAACGTCAAGCTAATGACGAAAGAGAAGCGCTGCGTGGGAGGCAACCCATGATTTGTTGCTACAGGAACCCTTAGAAGTTAATAACCTATCCAAAACCACAAAAAAATCAGAAAAACCGGGCTCGAAATTTTTTTTTCCAGAGACCCCCTGAGCGCCTGCTCAGCTTTGCTCCCGAAAATTGTGACACTACTTCCAAAGCCGAACGATTCAGGTTGTCACCAGTCAACCCTTGAAGAAGATTCTGACAAGGCCCGAAGCCTCGGGAAGGGTAGTAGCCTGGTCCATCGAACTTGGGGAATTTGATCTTGAGTATGTCCCCAGAACGACGATCAAGGCCCAAGCTCTAGCTGACTTTATAGTAGAATGCACGTTCTCGGGGCCGCAAGATCTCGCGCCCGATGAACGACTCATTCGGACCCCCGAAAAATGGAAACATTTTGTAGATGGGTCTGTAGCTGGGAAAATGTGTGGGGTTGGCTTAATTCTCTCCAGCCCCGAAGGGTTCAAAATATTCCAGGCTATAAGATTCGAATTTCCTCTGACGAATAATGAAGCAGAGTATGAAGCACTCCTCGCGGGGATGGAGCTGGCCCGAAGCCTGGAAGCGAAGCACCTAAGGGCCTTCAGCGATTCCATGCTGGTTGTAAAGCACTTCTCGAGAGAATATGAACAGAGGGACCCCCGAATAAAAGCTTACGCCATCAAGGTAGAAGACTCTTCCCTGTCATTTGATACTTTTGAGCTTAGTCAAATTGGAAGGCAGAACAATGGACGGGCAGATGCCCTATCCAGGCTAGCCTTGGCTGAGACTCAGAACCTAACTGGCTCCATCTACCTCACCGAAGCCAAGATGCCTTCAATCGAAAAGAAAGAATGCTTAGAGATTCGCCAGGGGAGCGATTGGATGACACCCCTATGGAACTTTCTAGAGAAGGGTATCCTGCCTCCAGACCGAAGGGAGGCACTAAAGATAAAGTACAGAGCATCGAGCTACATGATCATTAATGGGCGGATGTATCGACGATCAGTCAGCCAGCCCCTCCTGAGATGCCTAAACCCTGAAGAACAACGCCAAGCTCTGGAGGCAGTGCACGAAGGAATTTGCGGCGAGCATCTGGCTGGTCGGTCCCTCGCCTTTAAAATACTTCCCCAGGGATTCTTCTGGCCAAACGTGAAGGCCGATTCTGTCGAGTATGCCAAGAAGTGTGTACAGTGTCAGTTGTTCGCCACAGTCCCTAAGCAGCCCCCGGAAGAAATGACTTCCGTTCTAAGTCCAATTCCGTTCATCGTGTGGGCCGTGGACATAGTTGGAATTCTCCCAACTAGCACGAAGCAAACGAAATACTGCATAATCGCCATTGATTACATGACCAAGTGGGTTGAAGCTCGTCCTCTGTCAACCATTACCGAAGAAGCGGCAAAAAAGTTTTTCCTGGAACAGATTATTCTCCGTTTTGGGATTCCGAAGACTTGCATCTCTGATAATGAGACCCAGTTTATTGGGAACAAGTTTCGCAAGTTCCTGCACTACTTCGGAATTGAATAAAGATTTAGCCCAGTCGCTCATCCGGAGGGGAATGGGGCGATCGAAGCGGCAAATAAAGTTATCTTTCGGGGAATCAAGAAGAGGCTAGGCGAGGCTAAAGGAAGGTGGGCGGAAGAATTCCCTTGGATCTTGTGGGCGTATCGAATGACCCCCAGGACTTCAACAGGGGAAACGCCTTTCAGAATGGCCTATGGGATCGAAGCCCTGGTCTCAGTCGAAGTAGGGTTGGAATCTTACCGAACTGAGGTCTACAGTATGGAAACCAATAGCTTGGGGCTCAGGGCGAACGTGGACTTATTAGAAGAGGAGAGAGAAGCTGCCCACCAAAGAAACATGAAATACTTGCTACAAGCGACCCATCATTACGACTCCAATATCAAGAAGAGGTCGTTCGGAGTCAGAGACCTGGTCCTGAGGGAACTAGCTGCTTCCATGCCAACCAAACAGGGGAAGCTTCAGCCTAACTGGGAAGGGCCTTATAAGGTAACCGAGGTAGTTCGCCCAGGCACTTACAAGCTTGAAATACTGTCGGGCGAAGCAATCAAAAACACCTGGCATGCTAGTCGCCTTCGCAAGTTTTATCAGTAAGAAATTTCTCTAAGAATTAAATCTGTAGTTGAATTTCGTATGAACAGTGTAAGCAACCCATTCATAAATAAAAACGCACTTCCTGTCATATTTCTTTATTGAAGTACAAAAGGCGCGGCGACAGGAGTATTATCTAAGGGCGATCCCAAAGACGATAAACTCTCCCGCTGCCCCCTTTGTTCAAATTATGTGAAGCATGAATAACGAAATTTTTTAGGGACAATCATAAGATAATGCCCACTCCCTCGTCCTTATTATTTAGTGATATAAAAGGAGTCTAAAGGAAACCCTGTCTAGGGGCAATCCCAAAGAAGACAGGCTCTTTCGGCCTCAATCTCCCCCCCTCTTTATCGGCCGCATGAACGAGGTCATGCTGATCCAGGGGCAATCACAAACGATCAGCATCCCTGTTCCTCCGGCCCCCAAAGTCTCTCAAAAGTCCTAACCGCCCGAAGTCACCTTCGGCCTCTAGCACTTAGGGCCCCTAGGGGCAGTGTGGCAATAAAAAAGACTAAAGTATTAAATATTAAAATTGCTAGCTAAGGCAAACAAGCCGAAGATGCGATTCATTCATTTATTAAAATTGTTAAGGCAAATGATGCCGAAGATATAATTCATTTTATTAAAATTGTTAAGGCGAATGAAGCCGAAGATACGATTTGTTTTATTAAAATTACTAAGGCAAACAAGCTGAAGATGCGATTTATTCATTTATTAAAATTGTTAAGGCAAATGATGTCGAAGATACAATTTGTTTTATTAAAATTGCTAAGGCAAACAAGCCGAAGATGCTATTCACCCATTTATTGAAATTGTTAAGGTGAATGAAGCCGAAGATATGATTTTTAAATTGCTAAGGCAAACAAGTCGAAGATGCGATTCATTCATTTATTAAAGTTGTTAAGGCGAATGATGCCGAAGATACAATTCGTTTTATTAAAATTGCTAAGGCAACAAGTCGAAGATGCGATTAAAATAAAAGAAACAATACTAACAAAAGGACGAAAGATGCATTAAAATATAAAAGCCTGAAGGCTAGTCAAATTACAAAAGCTCGAAGGTAGAAATATCAATTACAAAAGGTTAAATTACAAGAAGATGAACGAAGGAAGCCGCTGCAAGAGTTGGGTATGACCATGGAAACACCAATGACAAACTTCGCCATAAGATCATCTTCATTCATAACAAGCACCTCAGTGCTAGAAGCTTAGGCCTGGGGGTCTTCAACCGAGAGCTCTTCGTCTTCACCGGAGGAGACATGAGGGGCTTCAAATGCTGGCCGGCCGATAGGATCCTCCAGGCTGTCGTCCAGCAGCTGCTTATAATCCCAGTTCAGGCCATGAGCCTTCTCCAGGACGTAGTCAGCACCGAACTGAAAGTAGCGTTCTTCCGTCAAGTCTAGCTGCTTTTGCTTTTTCCGAAGCTCCTTGCGGGACTTCTTCAGCTCGACGTTCCGGTGGGAGATCCTCCGGTTCGCTTTATCGAGGGCATCCTTCAGCCTGGTCTTGTCAGCCTTCAGCGTGGTGGCCTGCCCATCCAACTTCTCGTTCTAGGTCTTCACCCTCCCGAGCTCCTCCTCGACCGCCGTGGCCCTCCTCACCAACTCCTTCACCTCAGCCATCCGAACTTCCATGTCCTTGACCTTGTCCTCCACCGCCTCAGCCCAAGGAGCAGCCTGCGAAAACACACAAGGCAAAATGTCATACGAAGTAAGAGAAATCCACCGAATAATAAAAGCAAGTAAAAATAAAGTACGTACCAGAGAGAAGAAGGACAGAAGTTCCGTGAAAGCCTCAGTAGCAGAAGCTGAAGGAAAGGTCGGAAGATCGACCGGAAGCTGGAGACCGTGGCATAAATCCGAAGCCACCTCCTTAGTGGACTACCGCGCCGGGTACACGGTATGATCGGACGTCAGCACGCCCCATCCGGGGAGATAGGACTAACGACACCCTCCCGGCTCCGGGTCTATTTGGAAGGGTTCCCCTTTACGATGAACTCCAGGTCGTCCCCTCCCTCGGCCTCAGAAGCCGCATAGTCTTGGCGAGGCGGGGAGACCCTCTCATCCTGAGGCCTCTCCTCCGTCTCCTCCGAAGAGTCCGGTGTGGCCCCCACTCCGGCGGCCTTCTTCCTTGCCGCTTCCTTGGCTGCCTTCTTCTCGGCCGCCCTGTCCTTCTTCCTCTCAATCAGGGCCTCTCTTGAAGACACTGGAACATAAAACAGGACGCAAGTCAGCATAAACTAGTATGACAGATAGTGCATATAAGGAAGGAACGAACAACCATTAAAATACCGACATAAAACTAATAAAAAGAAGAACGATGGGAGAAGTTTTGTTACCCCCATCAAACAAACTGAGAAGCCAGTCTTTATCTCGAAACTCCTCGAGACCCAGCTTCTTCACACGAACATCAACCAAAGCCGCATAGTTCTCCTTCTCCTCTATAGTCAGGTTTGGCATGAGAATCAGTGAAGCGTTCATATCGCGCCAAACTGACATGTCGGCCAACCGCGGACCACTCACGTAATACCAGTGAGTATGAGTGGCTTTGTTGCTGGAGTTGGTTGCCCTAATCGGGGCTAATCGGCCATAAACGGGGTTAATTTACATGTACAAGCTGTTAATTAGGCTTAAAATAGTTTAACTTTAAGCCAGAGTACGCTAATTGGCCTTAATCAAGGCTAATCTTCCCTAATTGGGGCTAATTTATCTTTATCAATGCTAATTAGTATGCACACACCACTAATTATTCCTAATCCATGCTAATCATAGGCACGAATAAGTTAAACGGTCCTAAACAGGGATAATTATATCATACAAGGCAATAATTACCCTTAATTCAAGCTAATTACATATAATATACACTAATCTATCCTAATCGGGCTAATCTTTGCTAATCGACCCTAATCGGGGCTAAATTTAAAATCGTGAAAATTTCAAAAAAAAAATCACTTTTTTTCAATTTTTCCAATTTTTTTTAAAAAAAAATCCCAAGAGGGTCACCGGAAATCCTTCAGGAGGCTTTGGCTTTGGACCAACCTTCTTAGAAATCTTCCATCTTTGCAGATTCTGCTCATCCCTTTAGCTTTGAGTTCTTCTGATCTTTTGATATACATTTCAATCTCCTCGTCATACTTTCTATTTTTCTCCTCATATTATGCTTTACCCCTTGCTCTTTTTTCCTTCCTTGCAATCAACCATTCAGCTAGAACATATCTCCATGCTCTTGTAGCAGTATCCGTATCCTTCAATAGGCTTATTACTCTCTTGATTTCTGTGGGAGAGAGAGTGTCCATTAAGTTGCTGCCAAGAAAAGTGAAGGACCCATCTTCAAAGTAGATTCTTACTTCTCTTAGTGTTATAAACCAGACTCTAACTATTTCCTCAGCTAAATGTTGAAAAATAATCTTCATCTATATGCACCAGTTTAGAGGTAGAAAGTCACTTTGTTTGAAAGAGTTCCAGATGGCCCTTTCAGTGACTTCAACTTTTTCAGTAGGCTTAACCTTCTTAGGTTTTCTCCCAACAGACTTGAAATGAGTTTTGTGTGATGGCTTGACAAAAGGTAGGTTTGTGATTTTCTTGAGAGATGTTTGTCTTGTGGTGATTGGTATTTTCAGAAAGGAAGTAGTAGTTTGTTTGTATAGGAATTTAGGCTTAGAAGATTGAGGTGGTTTGATGTTGGAGTTTATTAGCTTTGAAGGTTGAGCTTGTGATGTTTGGATTTTTAGGATTTGTTGTGGTTCTGAGCCATCATGCATTCTCTTGCTTCTTCTCTCTTCTCCTCTTTTCTTGTCACCTTCCTTCTTTTCATCCTACTTCTCATTGTTACTACCAGTGGCTCTTGAAGATTGACTTGGATTTGAGCCAGAAGGTTTTTGTTCATCATACTTCTGCTCATCATCATCCTTCTCACTTCTTAGATTAAACTAAGTGGATGGAAACATGGTGTCAGCATTTCTGAGATACCTTTCAAGAATCCTGATCATTTCTTCATCTTCAATTTTCTTGATCTCTTTATACTTCAAGTCAGATTGAATAGTCATCATCAGTCTCATATTCCCTCTCACACAATTCTTGGGCACATTGAGGATTTGTGGAGATTCTGGTCGGCCAGAGGCCTCCATATGTAGGACTCGGCCCCTCCTACTCTTGGTCGGCCATAGAGCCACCTCCATGGTGAACCTGGTCGGCCATGAGGTGAACGTTTTGTAATTTTTTTTTGCAGGAGGTTTTAATCGACCCTAAGCCTCCCATGTGGAGGACTCGGCTCCTCCTACTCTTGGTCGACCAAGGAGACACCCCCATGGTGGTCCTAGTCAGCCAGGTCGTGGAGCCTCCCAAAACTTTTCTGTTCTTGTTCTCGTGAATGCTCCGTACTTGTTACAGTGAACGTTCTACACTTGTCTTAGTGAATGTTTTATAGTTGTTCAAGTGAACGTTCTACTCTGCACGAAACTTGTTTCAGTGGACGTTCTAGTCTTCACGAAACTTGGTCTCATGGACGTTCTAGTCTTCAAGAAACTTGTTCTCGGTGGGCGTCAAATTTTCAAAAAACTTCAAGAATTTCCCAAGAGGGTCAACGGGAATCCTCCGGGAGGCTCTAGACCAACCTCCATGGAGGTTCTGGTTGACCAGAGACCTCCATATGGAGGACTCGCCCCTCCTGCTCTTGGTCGGCCATAGAGCCACCTCCATAGTAGTCCTAGTCTTCCAGTTTTTTTTATTTGTTCCCATGTACGTTTTAGGCTTGTTTTGGTGAACGTTATACTCTTGTTTTGGTGAACGTTCTACTCTTACTCCGGAGAACATTCTATACTTGCTCGTGAATATTCTACTCTTCACAAAACTTGTTTATCAGAACGTTCCCGTAATCGAGTCGTGGCTGTAGATGGCCATTAATGTTGGATTAAGAGTTTAACCTTGCTCTAACTCTAAGGTTTCCACTAATTATTATGATTAGTTATATCAATCGCCGAATCAAGACTAATGGCTTATGTTTAGCCTTCATCGAGCTTTTCTTGGAGGACTGATACGATAATCAATGTTCTGTATTGCTTTGTTCGTTTATTATGTCCCTTCCTCTGAGTTCTTGATCATATTCCTGCCATTTTTTGTTCTTTTTTCAAGCGATACCTGCTAGCACGAACCAGGCAGTTGTGACCTGCTGTAGCAGGTACCTCTTTTCCTATAAAAGAAGATGAGAAGTGCTCATTTTATTCACACCTTCATTTCTCAACTCCTCCCAAATTTTCTCAAGCATAGAAACTCTCAACTTCCCATGTGTTTTAGGATATCTCAAGGTCCTTACAACAAGCCCTCCATCTTGGCTAAGGAGGCTATGCACAAGCGAGCCAAGATTCGTTCACTGAAAGGTATAGGTTTCATTTCTCCCTACTCTCTTAATCTTTGTTCCAACAGCCTAAAGAGCATGTCAGATGAGCGGCCGACGAGTATCCGAGCACCGTGCACTTCGATGTGTTCAAGCATAGAAGCAAGCTTAATGAAGAGGATGTTGATGAGATTCGGTCATCTCTGGCCCGACTATATCGTGGTTTGCATGACCAGTTCCAATTAGAGGACTTACAACCTAAGTACCACATAACTGTACATGTACAAAACAACGTTGAAATCCGGTTTAAGATTCCCACTGTAGCCTTTCATTCCCAGATTCATTGCCGAGATGAAGGTTCACCCATTTCAGATTTACCCCAATGGGTGAGATTTCATCATTATTTTCATTGTAAGGTGCAATGACCTTGGTATTCCTTTAAGTATTTCGATATTTCGAAGCATATTCATGTTGAAGACATCTCCTTCCTCCAAGCCCGGCTGGGTTCTACTCCAACATAGACCTCGTGTTCCTCATATTGTGAACACTCGCTCTTTTCACGACTCGATTCATCAATGGAATAAAAAGTTCGTGGTCTTGGAGTGGAAGGAAGGTGGGTGGAGAGTATATTCCATACGTGCTTTCAACTTTCTCGTAGAGAGTGCTCACTATATTCTTCACCTCACAGATGCTGAGCTCTATGATCGTGACTGTCTTATCAAGGTGATGGACAAACCCCTTATTGGAAATTTGTTATAGAGACAAAGCTTGTTGAGGCTACATTAGCAGCCTCTCTAAAGAGGGTATTTGTTATTCCCTAATTAATACTACAAGAATTACAGAAGGGGGGTTGAATGTAATTCTGGCTATTTTTTCAAATTTAAGAATTTTCTAACTTGATAAAACATAACAGTAATAAAAACACAAGCTTTTAAAACTTTCTGGTGGATTTGAAAGTATCCACCATATATATATATATATCAAATGAGAACCCTGTGAAGCTTTGAATAGCTCACAACTACTTTACAAGTTGAACAAACAAAACTACAGAGAAATGCTTACATAAAACAGCTTGATATGTTTCTATAAAAATAAGCTTGCTTAGTTAATTTATTCTACTTGCTACACTTGGTTTATATATCACCAAGTTATATAATAATAAGACAAGACAATAAAACAAAGTTTATCTAGTCTAAAATCATGCAGCTTCATTACCCTTTCCAGAATCTTTGATTATCTTCACAATAGCATGGAAATGGTAATGCTTCTTTGTTCTCTAACACCTGCAATTAGGCTGCCACATTCCATTTGCAAACACCCAACGTATGTGACTGTGTTGTCACTGTCAACAACTATTTGAATCAGATCATCCGTTAGGACATTGTTAATCATCCGTCGGGAGCTTTTGTTGACCATCCGTCGGGAGCCTTTATGAACCATCTGTCGGGAGCCTTTTATATCACTTGACTCCATTTCATTTATATAGAATTACAAGACATCTTATATTTACAATTAGTCACCCCATTATGTATATCAACTAGTAGTCAACATGACTTATATACTCCTATAGAATCTACACATTGTTGCTTGCAGAAATGTGCTATAATCTTATTGTTACGTAAGCTACACTCTCGATGGATGTTCAGTTACCATCCGTTGGGACTATAAAGATCATCTGTCGGGATACTAATAAAGCATCCGTCGAGAGCTACAAATTTCACTAAGTTAAATCTACTAAGGTGTTTTGTTAATCTTATCATCAAGTACACAACATATTCCTAACAATCTCCCCCAATTTATGTCTACTAGAATTGTAGCCATAAATTAAGAGAAACTTGATGATAACAAAACACCCTAAATGTACAGTATGAGATATAGTAGATAAAACTCACAAGTGCTACAATATTTATTTGAAAATTGAACAAAGTAAAGTGTACAAAGAGTTCTCACAATCATTGTCAAGGTGCTCCTCTAGTCTAAGCAGATGATTTCTATTTCCTTGACTTTCTGGATTTCTTTCCAAGCTTTCTGTCATTTTCTTCTATTTGATTCTGGAGTTGTCTGTGGAATTCAAGTTCATCAGCTTCAGATAGATCCCGTTTTTCTTGCATTTCCAATAGAGTCTCATTGCTAGAGATACTCAATTGGTCATCCAATCTGAAGAATCTTCTAACACCTTTCTCATCCATGAATTCCATCAGCCAATAAGACCTCAGATGCAATCTACTTCCTGTGAAGGAAATTGATAGAGTTTTTGGAAGTGCATCTTTGGCTTTATTACTCCTTAGCTCTTCAATCTTCTTTAGAACTAGTCTTCTTGCAGTCACATTGAATCCAAAGTTCTTTTTGAAGGATGAGTAGATCTTTATCAATACTGAACAACTTTCTTCAAGATTCCTGTGAAGAGGCCATATGATTTCTCTCCCCGCCTTGTATTTAAATATACCAGTCTTACAGGAAGATGTCTATGAGCATCAATTCCTCTTACTTCTTCCGGTTCATCCAAGTAGAAGTTTATTTCTGAAAACTCCTTGATGTCACATATATACAAAAGATCTCCCTTGTTGACTTTGGGTTGGGATTTGGCTAGGGTCTTGGTTTTGAGAGTTACAAGCTTCACTTTCTTGATTGCTCTAATCTTTGTTTTTTTTGTCTTGTTGAAGATAGGAAAATTTAGTTCAGGAATTGGTAGACTATCCCAGTCTATTGGCTCATCCTTTGGAAGTATAGTCTCACCATGAAAGTTCTTTGTTGGATCCACCTTGAATTCCTCATTTGCCACAGAGGGCTTGGATGTTTGAGTTGAAGTTGTAGACTGTTTAGGGATGTATTCTTCCATTTCCTCATCACTGAAGTCCAATTTCTTCTTGATTCTTTGCTTGTATCTTGGTTTTTTTATTTGTTGAGGTTCAACCTGCACTTTTTGATCATGAGTTTCATTTTCCACAATTAGTTTTTCATAGATTTCAGTTGCAGCTTTCACAACTTGAAGTTTGGCTAAGATAGCATCTTGCTTCTTTTTCTGTTTGAGCTTTTTAGCATCTAAAGCAGCCTGCTTCGTTTCTTGCTTGATTCTTTCTTTTTCTTCTTCTTATCTGCTGCAAACTGAGGGTGTCCAGCCACCACACATATCTCTTTACCATTCCTGTAGATTTTGGCATTTCTTCTTTTAAGTGCTGAATTAGCTGGATCCTTGTAAAATGCAATTGACCTTGCCAACAACTTCTTTTCATCTGGCCTAGGTATCTCAAACATAAGATCCACAGGGTTTTTGTCTGAGAACTTTGAATAGTTCCTTTTAGGCTTCATAATTAGATTGGCTTTTGGAGATTTGATGTATGAAGTTTGGCCTTTTCCAAGTTACCAAGACTCATTTTATTTACTGGAATTTGTGTGACTTGTGAGTAGTGATGAAAAGTCTTGTCTTGTTTTTGTATTTGACCAAATTTCTTTTGAATGTCTTCATCAATCTTCTTTCAATTGATTATGCCTACTGGCTCCTTCTCAGTTGTTGTAACATCAATCTTTCTCAGTTTTTCATTTGTTTTCAGTTTTGCTGCTGCTAGATTGATGAGATCATTGCTATCTATAGCTGGTGGCTTAGTAAAAGTAATTACTGGCACAATTGCTTTGCTTATTTGAATGTTTAGCACTTGCTCCCCCTCACTTGTTGACCCATCTTGACTAACTGTGATAAGTGATTCTTCTTTCTCCCCCTTTTTGTTATCATCAAGTAGAGTTCAGGAAGAAGTCTGTGCAACCACCAACTTTTGAAGCAACTAAGTTTGTTGTGCTTGATATAACTGGATAACTGTGAGAGAGGCCTCTATAGTTTGAGTCTTGTATCTAAGGAATCAACTTTGGTTGCAAGACTAGAGTTCTTTTTTAACTGCCTGTTAATGTCAAGCACTGTTGTGTCTGGAAATTTAGCATCCAATCTGTCAGAGACATCCTTCTTGACTTGAGTAGTCTCTGTTTTGATTGAAGTGACATCTAGATTGTGTTGAAGAGCCTGTATTTGATGTAATTGTAGAGAGTTGAGGTGTGTCTGTAGGAGCTTCCTGGTGCTTGCATTTGTTGTGGATTGAAGAGCAGTTTTTGTCTATTTAATGAGTTAGATGAGAGTGGTCTTGAAGTGATGTTCATTAAACTCCTTTGAAAATGCCCAAGATGACATACCAGATCTGGAGCTAGGGCCTACTTCTCCCCCTAGGTCCATTGGCTCCTCTTCATCATCATCCTCATCTCCAAAAAACTCTTCAGACCCACCAGTTCTATAGTCAATATCATCTCCAGCTGTAGAAGGCATGGTGGTGATAGCATCCTTTGCTCTTTGTATGTATTCAGTTGTATGCACCAAGTTGAGCATCTTTTCAGCATCCTCGTTGCCCTGTCCAGGTAAAGTTTGATAAGCTGGAACAGGATGAGTAAATGTCTCAGCATCCAAAGAGATAGAATATATATCAGCTTGATATTCTTGCTAAAATAGTCTCTCTTTTTCTGCTTCATTGACATCCATTGATTCACTAGCAATGGTTTCCATCCTTATAACTCCTGCTAGTCTATGGTCTGCAAGTGGAAAAAGATTTCCTATTTTATGTGATAACACAAGTGCAATTGCCATTACTGAAAATCCAGTATAACATCCAAGAACAAAGCACATAGATATCAAGTACCACTTCATTACGGAACATATAATGAATGGTACCGTGGAACTTCATTTTGTTCCAAGTGAAAAGCAGCTTCCAGATATCTTTACCAAGCCACTTGATGAATCCACCTTTTCCAGGTTGGTAAGTGAGTTAGGTATGTTAAATTATTCTTGAATCCTTTCTGATATTTTTGCCAATTATAATGCAGCCAGAAACTTAATTGATTTTTCTATTTTGGATGAAATTTTGGCTAAGTCAAAAATTACATCCCGACGGATGCTCATCATCCATCGAGTTTGATCATCCGTCGGAATAGAATATCTTAATAAAAATCAATTACCTTTCTGGAATATTTTAAAACCCGACGGATAAATTATTTTATTCTCATTCGTCGAATTGTTCAAATCATAGCCACTAAATTTTCTGAACATTATCCATCAGGTTTACTTACAGTCTGTAAGTATATCATGACGGATAATTGATAGAATTTTGACAGTTTATTTTATTTTAAACGGCTATTTTGGGCTATTTTGATTGGTTACTTTATTTCACTTTATTACTTTTGACAGTTTATTTCTGAAAGAGTATAAAAGCAAGACTCATTTTCATTATTTTCTTTTATCATTCTCAATTCAATTGCTCTAACTCTCTTCTTCTCCAAAGCAAATACTCTCTCTCTGCAAATTTCTCTTCTTTAACAATGACACCAGTAGTCAAAATCATGTCTCAGTCTGGATTCATCTATGAAAAGAACAACTTTGTAGCTCTTGTGAACAAGGAAATTCCGGCATCTGAAGGAAATTCCAGATAACACTACTACTGTACCACACACAGATGCTAATTTAGTTACCTTGCTTAATTCTATTGGCTATGCTCTTCCAACCTCTAAGTTAAGTGAGATCAGAAGACTAGATCTTAGAAAAGAGTGGAGTTATCTATGTGATGTAGTTACCCAGGTATTTTCTGGTGAAGTAAGTAATTTTGATTCTGTCAACACTGACATGCTTAACATGCTCTATATGTTAGTTACTGATAATTATCATAATTTCAGTGACATGGTTATGTTTGAACTAGTCTATAAATTAGGGGAAGTTAATAAGAGAGGTAAAAGTGTCTATTATGCTAGATTCTTTATGATTCTTGCTAACCATTTAAATGAGAATATTGCTATTGAGAACCCAACCAACAAGCTGGATTGTTGGGTTCAAGAAATGAGAATAATTGCAGATCTCAACAGAGCAAGTTATCACAAAGAGGTGCCCCTCTTCTACTTTCCAGTTATGGAGGGCCCTCAGGTAAGTGAGGTAAACACCACTGTCTCTACTCTTCCAACCTCACAAGTTTCTTTGCCTTCAAGTGTAGCTATGGCATCTGTGTCAATGACCCAACAGATGCCTACCCAAGCTACCAAATCAAAAACTTCAAAATCTAAAACAAAGAAAGCCCCCTCTGGTGTCTCTCAAAAGAAACCAGTTACAAAATCTACCAAACCAAAAGAGGGGAGTGTGAAGGGAAGTGAGTTGGGTGAGGGACAGGGTGAAATCAAAGAAATCCTAAGGATAAGGTTGGAGAGGTGAGTGCACCCAAGCCTAACCACACCACAGTTTCACAACAAACTGTGGTGATTAATAATTAAATTGGCACATCTCTAGTTTCATCCTCCCAAAAGGATGTCACTACTGAAACAAGCTCCAAACCAGGAGCACATGCCAAGAGGGAAAGGGACACAAACTCACCCCAAACCTATGCCAGAAAGAAGAAATCCAAAATAATTGGGGATGCACAAGGAACACACACAGTGCAAACTGCAGCTAAAGACTCAGTCACTGCACCATCTCAAATTCAGTTTCTACAATTATATGCCATTACACCTTAAAAGGGTTTCTGAATAAATTTACATTTCTTTGCCATTATTATAATTGATAAAGATACATAAGTCTGGTACATCAAAAGTTGAAAGCCTAGCCTATTGGTAGTTCCTACCTCAGCTACAGCGACATCAACGCCTATAGGAAACTGCGGAATGTTTCCTATCCGCTCGCGAATTGGGAGCTTGGTCCTGTTCATCTTGTTTATCTGATGTTGTGTGATGAAAGAAGAAAGCAAGGGTGAGCAATAAGCTCACCGAAATAATATGTATAATGATTAACAATATATGAGCATTCTCATAGTACTCATGAAAGTCTTGGTCAAGTAAAAAAATGAACCAAGTTTGATATCTTATCGCGACCAAGTCATAAAATATTCAGTATATATGTATATATACTTTTCAAAATCTTGGAAGTCCTCTTCCATGCATAATATATACCGAGTTCCAGTTGATAACTGTATAAAAATATCGTTGCAAGGTGATCTCATATATCTAACCTTGTCTCAACGTTTTTGTGAAAATCTTTGTCATGCATAAGATAATCATTAACCAGATATAAGTAGAGAAGATGAAGTTAAAAGATACTCCAATATACTTATATCTTTTCTGAATACTACTTGAACTACCACCGTTCAAGGTATCATCAGTTTTAAAAGTTCATCACATAGATCAGATTACAAGAAAACACTTGAATATATTCAATCTTTGAAATATCCTCAAAATGAAATGAAGTTACGAGATACTTTATTTGATGAAAACATCATTTTGAAAACTCGACCCTGCCAACACTCAACAATCGCCCAACCGTAGCCTTTCTATCGAAGTGCTCTGGGTAGTGTTGCAGAAATATCCATTTGGATGATGAACTCATTATGGGAGTTTGCCGCGCCAGGAAGACCACTCACGATGATCAATCGCAGTAGTGCAACCCCACCATTTTCTACATGTAGAGTAGAATAATCGGATTTACTTGTCAACCGAACCCTGGACTCCTAAGGAATTGACCATCTTAGCGGAACTTCCAGGCCATTTGGGCCAATATAATAAGGTTGGGCCGGCGCCACTCGACCACTTACGCCACTCCTAGTTCAGATGAAATCCATGACTCTGAAAGGCAAAGCTCGTCCCCCCTTTCCCCAAGTAGAAACTTGTTGATACGGCTCCACCAAGAAGTCGCATCTAGTTGGAAAGGAAAACACACCGATATTTCCCAAGCGGTGCCTGTTAATGGGTTAACTTGTTCCAAGAATTTTACTTCCCGAGTGTTGGATAAGTAAACAAAAACTCTTTTATCAAAACAGCAACCTTGTTGCGAATATAAAATACAACACAGAGCCGGATCCCTCAGGTTTTGAGCGAGTATTTAAATTTCCTTCGAAAGGAAGATCTTAAATATAAAAAAAATGAGTTTTGGGATCCGCCCTAACCTTTAAAAATCATTTTGAAGACTCGAAAACATTTTTAAGAATGTTTGGAGTAATGCTGATTTAATAAAATAAATCAGTCCCAATATATTAGAAAATATCAGAATATTATTATTTAAATAACATTCCCATAAAGAATAATCTTTATAAAAATAATTGAAGTAGAAGTTTTAAAACTCATACTTGAAATGAATAATAAATAACCAAAGATATACTTATAAGAAAGTACGATCTTTATTTGAATAATCGAAAATAAGTTTGATTATCGAAACATTATTCTTTAATAAAATAAATAATATTATTTAATAAAATAAGCGGAGTCATAAGTCCTCGAATGAATATTCAAAACAATATTCATTAAATAAAATAAGCGGAGTCATAAGTCCTCGAATGAATATTCAAAATAATATTCATTAAGTAAAATAAGCGAAGTCCTCGAATGAATATTCAAAATAATATTCATTAAGTGAAATAAAGTTATTGAATAAACCTTATTCGAATAATAGTTTTGAAAACTATTTATATATATATAAATATATATATAATATACTCGGGAACATCATCTCCCGGTTTAGAAAATATGTTTACCTTTGGGTCCCCTATACTAAGGGTATACGCAACTACTGCTTATCTCTAGCATATGTATTATGCAACTTATAAGCAATTAAATCAACAATTAGATATCAAGATTACGAAACAGACATGCATATATACCATATCAGCATGCTCCAATATATCGCAAGATTTGCTAATAACAATCATGCACTTATCACAAGATAATACATATACATATATACATCACAACAACAGTATAACGGGTAGAAAACTTGCCTGAGTGCTCCGGGGTAGACTTAAGCTTAGAGTGGGTCCGGTAACCTATGAACAACAACATAAGCCAGAATTAAACCACGGTCGCTTAAGAAACTAGACTTTATCCAATTAAACCCTAACGTTTGCTTATGGTCATTTCTACGCTTAACAAATCACATAAGTCGTTCGAGTACCCTCGGTTCCACCATTTTTAATAAATTAACCGTTACGAATTTTAAGGCGACCCTTTCGTGAATACCTTACCAACTGCCTAGTCCACTTTACATAATTGTTTCATACTCCAATTAGTCATTTAAGGGCCTTAACCAAGGTTTCAAAGTTAAGGCGAGGGGTAATGGTTTGTTCGCGAAACGCCGTTACTTAAAACGGTCGTTTCTCCTATACCGTACATCGGATTCAAGCGAACCACATATCAAAACGAAGCTCGTAACATGAACTATCTAAACATGGCAAATGTTAGAATCTTTCAGTGAGGTCACGGGTCCTAAAGTTAAGAACAGAACAGTTAAGGAAAATCGGGCATTATGACGACTATGTTTACGCGATTACCAAGTTTTAAACCACTCCAAACAACCACCATTCAACTCACAACCAACAATACAACCAACTCTCATCCAAACCTTACTACATCAGTCCCCAAACCTCAAGATTTTCTAATTTATACAACCCCACACATGAACTACTAGCTATACTTAAGTTTCATTAACTATAAACAAGATTTCAACATCCAAATCACTACAAATCCAATCCAAACTCTAAACACACAAGCATCATGCTTCTCATTTACTATAACCATCAAAACCATCGTAATACTCAAAGTAAAGTTAGGGTTTGGAGGTGTTATACCTTCCTTGGAGTGATTAGAGTAGCTAGAAAGTCTTAGAGAGCCTCCTACAAGCTTGATCTTTCCAAAGAAATCAAGAACACAAAGTTAGGTTTTAAAGTTTCTAAAAGTCAGATTGAAAGAACTGTCAAAGCGAGGGTCTTACCTTGCTTATTTGGATGAGACTTGTGAACAAGAGTTGTAGGCCATCTCAATACCTTTCCAAAGAGCTATAGAACATACTATTTGAGTGAGTATTGAAGGAGATATGGTAGTTTGAAGTTGCTGCTCTGGTTTTGGCCGAGAGCTTTTGTTCTTGGAAAGCAAAAGTCAACTTCTAATTAGTGTTTTGTGATTTGTTTTGCCTTGGATTGGTTGCTACCTTTTGTTTGTTAATTAAATTGTTACCATGGTAAAAATTGTGTGGCTCACAATCAACCAACCAATCCTTCCCACTTTGTCATGCTCATGTCATCTGCTTATGTCATCTTGTTACACTTGTCTTCCTCTTGTTGGTGTGATGACATCATCATCCATTAACCTCTTTGATTAACCCCTAATTACTTGGCAAATGACCGCTGATCTGTTATACGGTTCGCTTAACTTTCATTCTCATTTATCGTTTGAGAGATCATACCCGGGATCTTATTACTTGGGTTCCCCTAAACCTTTCTCAATATTTTATATTACTTTTATGATCCTCTATTATAATCCTTGAATTAAATCCTTTTAATCATGTTACCTTATACTCAATTCTTTCGGTATCTGGTGGATTTTCGGGAAAAATCAAAGTGTTTGAATTTGGATTCTGACGATCTTTACATACATTTATTTATTTTATGGAATACTAATACGATCTTAGAATTTCCATAACAGTACTCCTATATAGCATGGTATGATAATTTTCCTTAATCAGCATCATCAACAAAAGTTACTATTCATCCGTGTTTCAAAAATTCCAAAAATTGGGGTTTATACAGTCTCCCCTCCTTAAAAGGATTCCGTCCCAGAATCGAATAGAAAATGAATAGGGATGCTCTCTTAGCATTGCACTTTCTAACTCTCAAGTAAATTTTCCTACATTGTGGTTCTACCATCAAACTCTGACTAGTTTGATAACCCTTCTCCTAACCACTTATTCCTTTTCAATCTATAACCCTACCTAGTTGCTCCATATAGGTTACGTCTGGTTGCATGTCTATGCGCTCATATGCCCCTATTTGTCTGGCATTCGAATTACACTTCCTTAACATTGATACGTGGAACACGTTATGAACTTGCTACAGGTTCGGGGGTAGGGCTAGCTCATATGCTAACTTCCCAATACGTCTTAATATCTCCAAGGGTCCAACACTTCATGTGCTTAGCTTTCCTTTCTTTCCGAACCACATCCATCTTTTCCAAGGGAATACCTATAACAGCACTAGGTCCCCTACTTCCAATTTCTTGTCCTTTCGTGTCAATTCAACATACTTATCATGTCCATCTTGGGCTACTACCAGCTGTCTTCTGATTAGATCTATTATATCCCTGGTCCTTTGCACCACTGCTGGTCCGAGCATCTTGCACTCTGCAACTTCATCCTAACATAAGGGAGATCGACATTGTCTTCCCTCAAGGATCTCATAAGGCGACATCTCGACAATGACATATGATCTATTGTCGTAAGAAAACTCAATCCGCGTTAAGTGATCATTCCAAATTCTTTCAAGTCTATTGCACAGACTCTCATCATAGCTTCTAACATTATAGCTTTTGCTTCTCAATACTCCTTCTTTTCTAGTTCGTAAGCATTACTATCTTCCGTACAGAATACTATTCTAGATATACCTTTACTCGCAAGAGTTTTATAACCTTTTAATAAATACGTCAACCTTAGTATCACGAATGCGTTTCCATTCCGAATACCACCATAGTTGGTATCACTTCATCTCTAGCCGCCTCCATCTTCGAAAGCTTGGTCCTTCGTGTAGAAGTAAAAGAATTTATTGAGAGATCACTATGATCATGAACACTTGTTCTATTGCATAGTTAGTACAGAAGGTGGCCAGCCTTTAGTACTTGACAAACAATTAAATAACATGTGGTATCCTACTAGGCTTCTATCACACAGATAGATAGTCATTCGACAATACCTCCCCTTCTGGAAGGGTTGTTCTTCTCAGCTTATACAAAATGAAAAGAAAAGAACAAATTGAAGAGAATTGTATATATGAAAAAAATATACTGCCACAAAATATCTGGCTTGGAGTCTACCTCTGAACTATAGAGGTTTGTCATAGGAGAACAAAACATATATGTATATATATCAACATCAAGTATTATAGCATCGCATTTCACGTACTTAAAGATTTTTTTGCTATTCCGTCCATCATTCTACGGACCCATGCTCTTGCTCGAGCTCATAAACACTCACCTTTGAAACTCCCTCGACATCGAAACTCGAATAAGGGATTTCATTCTAGACATCATTGTTACTAGAATTCTATGCTTGCACTGCAACCTTCCTCGTATAGCAATACGACTCTCTATTGGTAAGAAGGAAAAAGTATTCAATTGGTAGATAATCGACTTAATTAGCCTATCAATGATAACTTATACACCACCACGACCCGATTAGTGGTACTCACTCTCAACATCCATTCCAATACAACTCTCACGGTTGTAAGTAATCAGCTCATTACTCGCAGAATCATTCCTGCATTACTATGGCCCACCATTGACCTACTGTAGTCATTCATTTTCCATGAAGTTTTAATAGCTAACCATACGGAGTCCATTCATATCATATCAAATTCTTCTAAGGAGGTAACATAATCACCATTCATGATTCGTGAAGAACATTCCTGATCCTGACGTACAGACATGACATGAAGCAGATAAAATTGCAGAAGAGTTTCAATCAAAGCAACGACAGCAGGCTAATACCATTATTAACCATATTTCTTTACTGGGAGACATGAAGCTCAAAGGTTCATTTAGTCCTTCGTAACATGCTCCTGGCTTATCTCAAGATAGGACCTTCTAAGATAGAAAGCCCGCTCACGGCGATTACATGAATTAAATCTTTACCAAACTACTATTACGGTTGAGTACCGCACATTCATCAAAAGGAATGTCAATCTTTCACACCATAATACAACCTTCACGGAATTAACCATTATCACTGTATTCCTCTGGCACGAGCGCCGATAATTGTCCTCTTACACTTAAAGTGTTGGCCACCTCTTTGGCCTTTCCTGATAGTACAATTTCCTTACAATCAATGTCATTTTAACCACCTCCAACTAAATTTTCTACCTCATTTCAATCACTGCTTATGTGAAAATGCTTCTCTTAAGTCCTGGTGAGAAAAAAAAATCACCATTTTTCCATAAGTCATTGCCTTAGTCTTTAGATCTTAACATTGCCATGACTGACTCTCGATCATACTTAGGACGTCTCTTATCTTGGGTCATTCTTATTTTCACCAATCTCGACCTCATTGGATCGATCTATACTTTCTTATGGTTCAACACGTGCCCCACCTGGCATTATTATAATTACGTCATATTTCCTTCATCAAAATTTCTATTCTTGAGAACTTTGAATATTACCTTTCTCCTTGTAAAATCTCCAAGGTTATCCTTAAATCCTTCATCAGGTACACCTAAGGCACAGGGCATATCAAGATAACATTTACTAATACCAGAATTATTATCTATATACTTCTGAAAAATTTCTCCATTGATCCTTAAAGGTTCTTGTTACCTTAATCCTTTCCAATTCATACTGTCAAAACTCATGTTGTCCCTATTAAGGGTGAAATGCCAACCTTTATGCATTCCCCTAGGATTCATTTCAAGTTATCGGTGTTTTATCCTTAATTCCACCTTTAAAAGATACTTACACTCTTCCATGGATAAATCAAGTCATATATACTTGATAGATTACCTTATTCAATCTTTCTCACTTCGATAGTCTATACTTAATTTCACAATAGCATCCTTATTCAAACTGAGGTCAATCCATATGGCCTCCAAAAGATAACAACGGTTTTTTTTCGCTTTGCTTGCCTAATTTGGTAATGACAACAGGGATGTTCTGGGAGATATTGGTCGTGTTCAACGTGAACTTCTTCTTAATAATTCCTTATTTACTTTTGTTGTTTATCTCAACAGTCATCTCAATGTTGGGATATCTTTCATACATGGCATCTCCCTTTCTGGGTATCAAGCCACCGGTCTTACACTTCACATTCTTGAAGGTCACTTCCTTCATCCAATTTTCCTAATTTCTTACTTCCTTGTCTCCTCAGTCTATCCGCGTCTCATTATTTATCCTTCGAACTATCTCAAGGTTTCCTCGAATCCTCCCAACTTACAGGGGATAAAATATATGTATATCTTATGCCTTCAACCATTAATTTTAACTCATGGTGAATCACCCTCATCCTGACGATTACATACTTTTCTATTTCTATTGCTACGAGTCTTTAGGGTTTCCTCATACTCAACTCCCTTATCATTCCTCAAACTCTATTGCCTTTATATTCCTTTCCACTTCAGTTTCTTTTTATTTTCCTTTCTCTTATCATTATTTCATGAACCAACACAACATAAGCATTGATTTCAAACATCCCGTCATTCTGGATTCGTGTCCTCAGAACGAATCTTGACAACTTTTACAACTTAGATTCATAATTCATCATACTCGTCTGCCTTTGTTCTGGCTCTAAAGCTTTTACACTATTTCCATAACCTTAGGAAGTACTTTCCTGAAAACAATTGACTAAACTTAAATCAGTTTATTATAATCTCTTGCTCCGTGCCTTCCTTGGCCTTTCACCAGCGGGTGGCCTCTCTTTTAGGAGGGTAAGTGACAAAAATAGTCTTTTGTGATTCGTCAATCATTTAGAATCTCAAATGATTCCTATATTTCCTTTAGCCAGGCTCTTGCCTCGACTGGGTCAGCTTGTTCCTTGGAACTCTGAGAGCTTAGCGACTTAAAGGTCCTGAAAGAATTTCTCACCGCATTGTTTCCTCAGGGTGGTGGTTGGGGATAATAGTCTAAGTTCTGTCTAGAAAGGTCCATAAATTGTCGTATAGGAGTACCGTCTCGGGTCTCCTTCCTTACTCAGGGTGGTGGTTGGGGATAATAGTCTAAGTTCTGTCTAGAAAGGTCCATAAATTGTCGTATAGGAGTACCGTCTCGGGTCTCCTTCCTTACTCGACTTTTGTTTCCTTAGTCTGAACGTTCCCTCCTCCTCCCCATAATCGGGGTCATCCTACATGTTTTAAAGCCTCATTTTCCACTTCATTATGTTATGGGTTCCTTCTATCTTGATGGCGACCTCCCTGACTATCACGTTCAGGGTTTGCTCTAAATCTTATTCCTCAAACTAGCTTTCATCTAAGATCTCATCTTTAAGCTCTTGAATATTTGGAACCCAAATTCTGTAGGAATACCTCATTATTCCCTTATCATCTTTCTCGGTATTAATCTCTTATCTATTTGTTGGCTCTCTGCCTTCATTCATCACTTTTTCTGGCACAATATGTTCTTTTCCAATAATTCGGGCTGTATTGCAATCTCAAACAGCTTTTCGGTACCGGCTCCGGTTACCTTCACTTCTCTTTCTATTTTCTCAAAATCTCTTATCAACTCTCCCAAAGACATTTTCATCTTGAGTCTCTCCTTTATACTAAGGGCATTAGCCACCATTTTGGCTTTCCCTGGATGATAAAGAATCTCATAATCGTAATCCTTGATTAGCTCTAACCACCTCCTCTGGCGCATGTTGAGCTCTTTCTGCGTGAAAATGCACTAGAGCACTTATGGCTTGTGTACATCTCGCACTTCTCTCCATACAAGTAGTGCCTCCAATCTTTAGGGTAAAACTATTGCCACGAGCCCAAGCTCATGGGTGGGGATATCGAATTTTATATTCTCTTAATTGTCTTGACGCGTACGCGATTACCTTTTTTTGCTGTATAAGAAGCACCCTAATTCCTTATGCGAAGCGTCACTACAAATCACAAAATCTCCTTTTCTATCCGGCAACGCCAACATAGGAGCCGTCACCAACCTTTGCTTCAGTTCTTGAAAGCTTTTCTCATATTTCTCTGTCCATTTGAACTTCTCAGTCTTATGAGTAAGCCGCGTTAAAAGGGATACTATCTTTACGAACTTGAACGAACCTCCTGTAGTGACCGGCCAATGCTACCTCTGGTAGTTGCCCTAACCATGGTCATCAATTCCTCAGTGGTCCTTTATTCATTCTTGTCAGGATCCTTCACGGGATCCTTCTCAGCGATAATCCCTTCTAGGACAACATCCTCAACCGCTACATCCTCAATATGAACATCATCTGGTCCCGTGTTAGGACGCTCTATCGGATCCACAATCTGATCTCCAATAACTAATAAAACACCATCGCGTTGTTGCTCCTCAACCTCAGGGTTCGGAGTCCCGCTACCATATACGATAACGAACTACGCTCCTATCATGATATTTATAAGGGTTCCCATAAGGGTTTTAACTGTCAGTACTATGTTAGGTAGTCCGACTATGAACTTGGCAAGAGTTCTTATTTATCTAAGTGAACTTATTATTTTAACGTCACTTCATCTCTGAGGTTTATAACGCTTAGCTCTGATACCATTTCTGTAACACCCCCAAATCCGGGGTCGGGGATCCGGGTTGTCACGAGTTCCATTTCCCTTAAAAACACCCAATCATAATAAATAATCAACTACTCTGTACTGTGACCCCACAATAAACACACACACCACAAGTTATAGTCTCAGAGATGAATATCCAAAAATAACACGAGTCATTTTATTCCACAATTATATGCCATTACACCTTAAAAGGGTTTCTGAATAAATTTACATTTCTTTGCCATTATTATAATTGATAAAGATACATAAGTCTGGTACATCAAAAGTTGAAAGCCTAGCCTATTGATAGTTCCTATCTCAGCTACAGCGACATCAACGCCTATAGGAAACTGCGGAACGTTTCCTATCCGCTCGCGAATTGGGAGCTTGGTCCTGTTCACCTTGTCTATATGATGTTGTGTGATGAAAGAAGAAAGTAAGGGTGAGCAACAAGCTCACCGAAATAATATTTATAATGATTAACAATATATGAGCATTCTCATAGTACTCATGAAAGTCTTGGTCAAGTAAAAAAATGAACCAACTTTGATATCTTATCGCGACCAAGTCGCAAAATATTCAGTATATATGTATATATATTTTTCAAAATCTTGGAAGTCCTCTTCCATGCATAATATACACAGAGTTCCAGTTGATAACTGTATAAAAATATCGTTGCAAGGTGATCTCATATATCTAACCTTGTCTCAACATTTTTGTGAAAATCTTTTTCATGCATAAGATAATCATTAACCAGATATAAGTAGAAAAGATGAAGTTACAAGATACTCCAATATACTTATATCTTTTCCGGATACTACTTGAACTACCACCGTTCAAGGTATCATCAGTTCAAAATTTCATCACATAGATGAGACTACAAGAAAAGACTTGAATAGATTCAATCTTTGAAATATCCTCAAAATGAAATGAAGTTACGAGATACTTCATTTGATGAAAACATCATTTTGAAAACTCGACCCTGCCAACACTTACCAATCGCCCAACCGTAGCCTTTCTATCGAAGTGCTCTGGGTAGTTTTGCAGAAATATCCATTTGGATGATGAACTCATTACGGGAGCTTGCCGCGCCAGGAAGACCTCTCACGATGATCAGTCGCAGTAGTGCAACCCCACCATTTTCTACATGTAGAGGAGAACAGTCGGATTTACTTGTCATCCGAACCCTGGACTCCTAAGGAATGGACCATCTTAGCGGAACTTCCAGGCCATTTGGGCCAATATAATAAGGCTGGGCCGGCGCCACTCGACCACTTACGCCACTCCTAGTTCAGATGAAATCCATGACTCTGAAACGTAAAGCTCGTCCCCCCTTTCCCCAAGTAGAAACTTGTTGATACGGCTCCACCAATAAGTCTTATCTAGTTGGAAAGGAAAACTCACCGATATTTCCCAGGCGGTGCCTGTTAATGGATTAACTTGTTCCAAGAATTTTACTTCCCGAGTGTTGGGTAAATAATCAAAAACTCTTTTATCAAAACAGCAACCTTGTTGCGAATATAAAATACACCACAGAGCCGGATACCTCAGGTTTGAGCGAGTATTTAAATCCCCTTCAAAAGGAAGATCTTAAATATAAAGAAAATGAGTTTTGGGATCCGCCCTAACCTTTAAAAATCATTTTGAAGACTCGAAAACATTTTTAAGAATGTTTGGAGTAATGCTGATTTAATAAAATAAATCAGTCCCGATATATTAGAAAATATCTGAATATTATTATTTAAATAATATTCCCATAAAGAATAATCTTTATAAAAATAATTGAAGTAGAAGTTTTAAAACTCATACTTGAAATGAATAATAAATAACCAAAGATATACTTATACGAAAGTACGATCTTTATTTCAATAATCGAAAATAAGTTTGATTATCGAAACACTATTCTCTAATAAAATAAAGAATATTATTTAATAAAATAAGCGGAGTCATAAGTCCTCGAATGAATATTCAAAATAGTATTCATTAAATAAAATAAGCGGAGTCATAAGTACTCGAATGAATATTCAAAATAATATTCATTAAATAAAATAAGCGGAGTCATAAGTCCTCGAATGAATATTCAAACTAATATTCATTAAGTGAAATAAAGTTATCGAATAAACCTTATTCGAATAATAGTTTTGAAAACTATTTATATATAAATCTATATATATATATATATAATATACTCGGGAACATCGTCTCCCGGTTTAGAAAATATGTTCACCTTTGGGTCCCCTATACTAAGGGTATACGTAACTACTGCTTATCTCTAGCATAGGTATTATGCAACTTATAAGCAATTGAATCAACAATTAGATATCAAGATTACGAAACAGACATGCATATATACCATATCAGCATGCTCCAATATATCGCAAGATTTGCTAATAAAAATCATGCACTTATCACAAGATAATGCATATACATATATACATCACAACAACAGTATAACGGGTATAAAACTTGCCTGAGTGCTCCGGGGTAGACTTAAGCTTAGAGTGGGTCCGGTAACCTATGAACAACAACATAAGCCGGAACTAAACCACGGTCGCTTAAGAAACTAGACTTTAACCAATTGAACCCTAACGTTTGCTTAAGGTCATTTCTACGCTTAATAAATCACATAAGTCGTTCGAGTACCCTCGGCTCCACCATTTTTAATAAATTAACCGTTACGAATTTTAAGGCGACGCTTTCGCGAATACCCTAACAACTGCCTAGTACACTTTACATAATTGTTTCAAACTCCAATTAGTCATTTAAGGGCCTTAACCAAGGTTTCAAAGTAAGCGAGGGGTAATGGTTCGTTCGCGAAACGCCGTTACTTAAAACAGTCGTTTCTCCTATACCGTACATCAGATTCAAGCGAACCACATATCAAAACGAAGCTCGTAACATGAACTATCTAAACATAGCAAAGGTTAGAATCTTTCAGTGAGTTCACGGATCCTAAAGTTAAGAACAGAACAGTTAAGGAAAATCGGGCATTATGACGACTATGTTTACGCGATTACCAAGTTTTAAACCACTCCAAATAACCACCATTCAACTCACAACCAACAATACAACCAACCCTCATCCAAATCTTACTACATCAGTCCCTAAACCTCAAGATTTTCCAATTTATACAACCCCGCACATGAACTACTAGCTATACTTAAGTTTCATTAACTATAAACAAGATTTCAACATCCAAATCACTACAAATCCAATCCAAACTCTAAACACACAAGCATCATGCTTCTCATTTACTATAACCATCAAAACCATCATAATACTCAAAGTAAAGTTAGGGTTTGGAGGTGTTATACCTTCCTTGGAGTGATTAGAGTAGCTAGGAAGTCCTAGGGTGCCTCCTACAAGCTTGATATTTCCAAAGAAATCAAGAACACAAAGTTAGGTTTTGAAGTTTCTAAAAGTCAGATTGAAAGAACTGTCAAAAAGAGGGTCTTACCATGCTTATTCGGATGAGACTTGTGAACAAGAGTTGTAGACCATCTCAATACCTTTCCAAAGAGCTATCGAACATACTATTTGAGTACGTATTGAAGGAGATATGGTAGTTTGAAGTTGCTGCTCTGGTTTTAGCCGAGAGCTTTTATTCTTGGAAAGCAAAAGTCAACTTCTAATTTGTGTTTTGTGATTTGTTTTGCCTTGCTTGGTTGCTACCATTTGTTTGTTAATTAAATTGTTACCATGGTAAAAATTGTGTGGCTCACAATCAACCAACCAATCCTTCCCACTTTGTCATGCTCATGTCATCTGCTTATGTCATCTTGTTACACTTGTCTTCCTCTTGTTGGTGTGATGACATCATCGTCCATTAACCTCTTTGATTAACCCCTAATTAATTGGCTAATAACCGCTGATCTGTTATACGATTCGCTTAACTTTCGTTCTCCTTTATCATTTGAGGGATCATACCCGGGATCTTATTACTTGGGTTCCCTTAAACCTTTCTCAATATTTTATATTCTTTTTATGATCCTCTCTTATAATCCTTGAATTAAATCCTTGAATTAAATCATTTTAATCATGTTACCTTATACTCAATTCTTTCGGTATCTGGTGGATTTTCGGGAAAAATCAAAGTGTTTGAATTTGGATTCTGACGATCTTTACATACACTTATTTAGTTTATGGAATACTAATACGATCTTAGAATTTCCATAACAGTACTCCTATATAGCGTGGTCTGATAATATTCCTTAATCAACATCATCATCAAAAGTTACTATTCATCCGTGTTTCAAAAATTCCAAAAATTGGGGTTATTACAGGCAGGTTCCTGTTGTACTTTTTCTATCAATTCTACAACCTGCATAATATACATCTGAATAACCAGTTAGATCAAAACTAGAATCTCTAGGGTACCAAATGCCAAGTTTTGGTGTACCCTTGAGATATCTGAAAATTCTCTTAATAGCTATTAAGTGAGATTCTCTAGGATCAGCCTGAAATCTTGCACAAAGATAAGTAGCAAACATTATATCTGGCCTACTAGCTGTTAAGTACAGAAATGAGCCAACCATGCCTCTATAACTTGAAATATCCACAGACTTTTCAGTAGTGTTTAATTCAAGTTTAGTAGTAGTGGCCATGAGAGTTTTTGCAGATGTGCAATCCATTAGTTCACACTTCTTTAAAAGATCATAAATGTATTTAGTTTGACTATGAATATTCCATCACTAACTTGCTTAATTTGTAAACCAAGAAAGTAAGTTAGTTCTCCCATCATTCTCATTTCATACTTACTTTGCATTAAATTTGGCAAACTTTTTGCAAAGTTTTTTATCTGTAGAGCCTAATATAATATCATCTACATAAATTTCAACAAGTATGCTAGAGCCATTTAAATTTCTAAAGAATGGAGTTTTATTAATGGTACCTCTAGTGAAATGATTTTCTAAGAGAAACTTTGACAAAGTGTCATAACAGGCTCCAGGTGCTTGTTTCAATTCATAAAGTGCTTTCAGAAGATAGTAGACATATTCAGGAAAATTTGGATCTTCAAAACCAGGAGGCTGACTGACATAGACTTCCTCCTCCAAATCTCCATTTAGAAAGGCACTTTTGACATCCATTTGATAGACTTTAAAATTGGCATGGGCTGCAGAGGCTAGGAAAATTCTGATGGCTTCAAGTCTTGCAACATGAGCAAAAGTTTCATCAAAGTCTATTCCTTCTTGTTGGAAATAGCCCTTAGCAACCAATCTAGCTTTGTTCCTGATGACTATGCCATTTTCATCCATCTTATTTCTGAATACCCACTTATTGTCAATTGAATTCTTCCCTTTAGGCTTGGGTACCAGCTTCCATACATTGTTCCTTTCAAATTAATTTAGCTCTTCCTGCGTAGCTAAAACCCAATCAGGATCCAACAGAGCTTCTTCTACCTTCTTTGGTTCCTCTTTAGATAAGAAACTGCTATATAACATTCTTCTTGAGTTGCTTTCCTTGTCTGAACTCTAGAAGATGCATCACCAATAATGAGCTCATAAGGGTGATCACTTGTCCATTTTCTCTGTTGTGGTAGAATAGCTCTTGATGAAGAGGCCTCATTGTTGTCTTGATGTGTGACTCATTTTAATTAAAAGAAACTCCCCCCTGAGTTTATGGATCTTTGACTTAAGGATGGAGTTCTTTCTGTAAGTGATATATCTTGACTCCCAGCTTCTCTCATTTTCCCGACGGATGATGCACTTTGTATCTCGACGGATGAAGCTGATTTGTCTACCGATAGATGAAGCATTCTGTAACTCGATAGATGTTAAGTTGTGTGCTCATTATTAGTAGATTTTTCCACATTATCCTTAGTCACTGTTTCTTGATCACTTTCATCATCACTGTCATCACTAACCATTTCAACATTATCAAATTCGAAATCTTCATCTTGTAGTCCCTTCAATATTTTTATCATCAAACACAACATGTACAGATTCCATTACAATGTTGGTTCTTAGATTGTAGACTCTAAATGCTTTTCCAACAGCATAACCAACAAAAATTCCTTCATCTGCTTTGGCATCAAACTTTCCATGTTGATTAGCTTGATTCTATAAGATATAGCATTTGCAGCCAAAGACATGTAAGAAATTTAGAGTTGGTTTCCTATTCTTGAAAAATTGGTAGGGTGTCATGCACTTTGCTTGATTGATCAAAGAAATATTTTGAGTGTAGCATGCAGTATTCACAGCTTCAGCCCAAAAGTATGTTGGTAACTTTGATTCTTCCAGCATTGTCCTTGAAGCTTCAATAAGAGATCCGTTCTTCCTTTCTACCACTCCATTTTGTTATGGAGTTCTAGCTGCAGAGAACTCATGCATGATCATATTCTCTTCACAAAATGATCTTATTACAGAATTCTTGAACTCAGTTCCATTATCACTCCTGATTCTTCTAACTTTGAAGTCAGGATGATTGTTAACTTTCCTTATGTGATTGATGATGATTTCACTAGCTTCATCTTTGGATTTCAGAAAATATGTCCAAGAGAACTTTGAGAAATCATCTACAATTACTAGGAAATATCTTTTCCTTGAGATAGACAATACATTGACTGGTCCAAATAAGTCCATGTGCAACAGTTGCAAGGTTCTTCAATTGTTGATTCAAGCTTCCTTTTGAATGATGCTTTGAAAACTCCACTTGAGGAATACCTCTAACCAGTTCTTTCTTGACTCATTCATGGTCTTGAAGTTTAGATGGGACAGCTTCTTGTGCCATAGCCAACTTTCATCTTGACTTGCTTTATTGAGGAAGCAAGTTATTGATTCTACATTTGTTGAGTACAAGTCAGCTAGATACATATTTCCTTTTCTTACTCCATTAAGAACCACGTTGTTGCTTTTCTTGTTTGTCACAACACAGGCTTCAGAATTGAAGGTGACTGAGTTGCCCTTATCACAAAGCTGGCTGATACTCAACAGATTATGTTTGAGTCCATCCACTAGGGCAACCTCCTCAATAATGACATTATCCTTTAAAATCTAGCCATATCCTAAAGTGTAACCCTTGCTGTCATCTCCAAAGGTGATACTTGGGCCAACTCTTTCCTTGAACTCAGTAAGCAGGGTAGAATCTCCAGTCATGTGCCTTGAGCAACCACTATCCAGATACCAAAGATTCTTTCTGTTTCCCTGCACACATCAAAATCAAATCAAGTTGATTTTGGTACCCAAGTTTCCTTGGGTCCTGCCTTGTTAGTCTTTTTTTTTGGTTTCTTAGGTTTGATCTCATTTGACTTAGGGATCTCAGATTCATCCTTAGTCATTTGAGTTGGACCTTTGAAACCAGTCATTGAAACAAAATTATAATGCACATTTTGGTTTACATGAAAAGGCATGCTATTTGCAAACATGTTATTCCAGTAAGGCATGCTAAATGGCATTTATGGCATACTAAATGCAACATAATAAGGATTAGGTGCAAATGGCATATTAGCAAATTATGCATTCATATTTTGAGCAAACATAGCATTTATAGGCATTGCAGATATGGCATTTATATTGGGAAAAGAAGAAGGTACAGTCATGGAAGTAGGCATAGCAATCTTGCAATTAACAGAAAAGTGATTAACACTACCACACTTAACACAGATTTTTCTTGGAGCATATTTACCAGGTGTGTAGTTGTTATATTTGTTAATCCCTACCTTCCCATTTCTATTGTTTTTTCTTTTAGCTTCTATTTTAACCTTAATCTTTTCAAGTTTGTCATTCAATTGCTTGATAGACATATGACCAACATTAGCTCTCTTTTCTTTTCTAACTTGACTTGACTCTCCTGGAACAAAGTTCTTAGAAACTGATCCATACTTGTCATTAAGCTTGATTAACTGAGATTTGCTAACTGACTTTGTTTGACTCGATGGATGATAATGTTTCTCATCCGACGAATGTTCCTCATCATCCGTCGACTCAACATCAGTCAAGTTACCATCTTTCAGATTGGATTCCAGTTTCTCCTTACTCTTTTTCCAGGCTGCATCACAAAAAGATTCCATACCTTGAACTTTAGTAATCTGAGCATGAACATCTCTAGCTATTTTCCATGCTTTAATTACTTTATGTTCTCGTTCAAGCTGCTTTCTTAAAATCTCCTCTTTCTTTAAAGACTCAGTTAGTTCATCTTTAGCAATCTTGCATTCAATCCTCAATTTTTTAAATTCAATAAATTGAGACTCTAGCACATTATTCCTCTCACTTAAAAACAAATTGTTTTCTTTAATTTTAGCATTTTCCTTAGGGAGGGACTTGAGCGTAACACGCAGATGGTATAATTCAGTAGACATGTCATTTATTGCATAATTATACTCATCCTTAGTTAAATGTGCTAGGTTAGTTGTGATTACCTGATTACTTGATGAACTTATCTCTGTTTCATATGACTTGGCCATTAGAGCTATATTGACATAGCTAGTTTCTTCATCTTCATCCAATCCATCTGCAGCCCAGTCATTCTCCTGTGTAATGAAAGCCCTTTCCTTTTGTTTGAGCAGCTCAAAGTATTTTTGCTTATAATCAACAGGCTCAAACTTCTTTTTGCTAGAATCAGACTTTCTACACTCATAGCAAAATGACCAGCTAAGCTACATTTGAAACACTTGAATTTGGATTTATCCACCATGTTTCTATTTGGCTTAGCAGCTCCAAAGTTTTTCTTAAACTTGAGCTTGGCAAATCTTCTGGATAAAAATGCTAAATGTTCATATATATATCATCCATGTCATCTTGACTCAACTGTTCTTCATTTTCGGCTTCCAGCCCTTTACCCTTGCTTTCACAGACCTTTGATGTAGATTTAACAGCTTCTACGTTCATCTCTTTCCCCTTCTCTAACTCAGCAACCAGTGCTATGGATCCTCCTTTCTCTTTCCTTTCATCTTGCTCTATTTCAAGCTCATAAATTTTCAGGATGCCATACAGTCTCTCCAAGGTGAACTCCTTGTAATCCTGAGAATTTCTCAATGAGACTGTCATTGACTTCCACTCTTTTGGGAGAGATCTAAGGAACTTGAGGTTAGAGTCTTTTGTTTGATAGACCCTTCATGCAGTTTTAGAGCATTCAGTAGTTTCTGAAATCTACTAAAAATATCAGTGAGTGGCTCAGTATCTTCACAATGGAAGTGCTCATATTGCTAAATTAGGAGTTGCATCTTGTTTTCCCTTACTTGCTCAGTGCCATCACAAATAATCTGTATTATGTCCCAAACCTCTTTGGCTGTTTTACAGTTAATGATGTTATCAAACATATCACCATCAACACCATTGAATAATATGTTCATGGCCTTCTTATCTTTCATGACTTGCTCAATATCAGGATCTGACCATTCATGCCTAGGTTTTGGAACATATGGTTTATTGCCAGTTGCAGCTCTCATAGGTACATGAGAACCTCTTTCTATGCAGTCCACATAGGCCTCATCTTGAGAAAGAAGATGTAGATGCATTATCACCTTCCAGTGGTGATAGTTTCCTTGTCCAGAAATGAAATTTTAACTCCAGCATCCTTCTTGTTCATCTTGTTGTTTGTTATGATCTTTATACTCTTTGTTCTTCAAGAGCTTGCTCTGATAACAATTGTTATTCCCTAATCAATACAACAAGAATTACAGAAGGGAGGTTGAATGTAATTCTTGCTATTCTTTCAAATTTAAGAATGTTCTAACTTGATAAAATATAACAGTAATAACAACACAAGCTTTTAAAACTTTCGGGTGGATTTGAAAGTATCCACTATATATATATATCAAATGAGAACCCTGTGAAGCTTTGAATAGCTCACAGCTACTTTACAAGTTGAACAAACAAAACTACAGAGAAATGCTTACATAATACAGCTTGATATGTTTCTCTGAAAATAAGATTGCTTAGTTAATTTATTCTACTTGCTACACTTGGTTTATATATCACCAAGTTACATGATAATAAGACAAGACAATAAAACAAAGTTTATCTAGTCTAAAATCATGCTGCTTCATTACCCTTTTCAGAATCTTTGACTGTCTTCACAATAGCATGGAAATGGTAACGCTTCTTTATTCTCTAACACCTGCAATTAGGCTGCCACATTCCATTTGCAAACACCCAACGCATGTGACTGTGTTGTCATTGTCAACAGCTATTTGAATCAGATCATCCTTGTGGACATTGTTAATCATCCGTCTGGAGCTTTTGTTGACCATCCTTCGGGAGCCTTTGTGAACCATCCATCGGGAGCCTTTTATGTCACTTGACTCCATTTCATTTATACAGAATTACAAGACATCTTATATTTACAATTAGTCACCCTATTATGTATATCAACTAGTAGTCGACATGACTTATATACTCCTAGAGAATCTACACATTGTTGCTTGCAGAAATGTGCTACAATCTTATTGTTACATAAGCTACACTCTCGATGGATGTTCAGTTACCATCCGTCGGGACTATAAAGATCATCCGTCGGGATACTAATAAAGCATCCGTCGAGAGCTACAAATTTCACTAAGTTAAATCTACTAAGGTGTTTTGTTAATCTTATCATCAAGTACACAACATATTCCTAACAGTATTCATTTTTATTCTATCTCAAATTTGGTCAAGTTTGTTCTATATATATCTTTCCTTTATTTTATTTCAGCTGCTGAGGCCTGCATGCACTGACCGACAAGAGTGATATGGCCACGGGGAGGATGATTAGGGAAGCTTCCAAGCAGGCTAACCGCATTCCTAAAGTCCCGGCGTTCCTTGAGGCCTCTGGCTCCGAAATGGAAAGGGTCAAGGATTCAGATGGAAACATGAGATCCCATTCGAATCTTCGTGGGGTATATCCACTAACGACTCAGTGTTCGAGAGTCCGACCCTTGCTCTTGAATGGTCCAAGAATTGCATTACTCCCCCGGACCTTGTTCACATTTCATCTGGTGAAAAGCTACGTGAGACTGAGGTGTTAGGGGCTCAAGCCTTAAAACATGGACTCTTAACTTGTAAACGTTTTTGTTCAGGTGCACTTTCTTTAGTTTTAGAGGAACCCGAGCCATCCAAGATATCCTTTCATGGTTGCCTTGGTCGGCCTAGACCCTCCATATGGGGGACTCAGTCCATCTTGGTCTTGGTCAACCGGGATCAAACCTTCGTGAAGGTCCTGGTCGGCCTAGGCCCTCCATTTGGGGGACTCGGCCTTCCTGAGTCTTGGTCGTCTTAGCATCTTAACCCTGTCTTTCTTGGAGTTAGCGTTTTTATGACCTCTCGTTCGTTTTCTTTTCTAGGCCAGTGCATACTTTGTTGCATCTTCTACACAAAGCATCAAGATGACGAGCAACTACACAAAACTGCAAGTCTTCATGGATAAGATGAAGATCTCTTCAGAGGAGTGGGAGTCTAAGGCACATCAAGCGGACAACAAAGCCGCTCTTTTTTGAGAAGAAGCACTCCAAGGAGATGAAAATTAGGAATATGGATTGGAGAAAACTCGTGAACGTGTATCATGAATCCAAAGAGTTTCTCCAGATGATGGATGATCATGACGATCAGATGCACCCAGTGAACCTGGAAATTGGATGGAAAAGGGGCGTCAAGGACGTTGATAGCCTGTATGCAGATGTTGTTGACCAAGCCTTTTCACTTGATATTAGGCAGCTCCTGTGGTTGATCCATCCAGACAGTCCTCCGGTTCCACACGCGAGACTACTCGCCAGCAGTTCTTGTCCAGTTCGAGTCGCGGGGTTCTGGATATAAGGGAAAAGCTCCTTTAGGAAGCCCTAGTTCCAAGGCATCTCTTTATGGAAAGATCCTGGAGCTGGTTCCAGGGAGTAGTAGCTCTTCCTCCGAGGCTGGCTTAGATGAAGATGGTGAAGAAAATGAGGACGAAGAGGAGAATGAGGTCACTCATGGAGAAGGGAACGAAGAAGAGGAGAATTCTTCAGATGATTGACTCTGATAACCTTGCATGGCTTTAGATGTCACATGTGGCTTTTTATTTAGAACTTTGTTTATTTGAACTCTTATGATCTGTAACCTAACTGTCCCTTGGGACAGACTCGTGATCCTTCGGGATCTTATCTATGCATCATTGGATTTATTTCATACTTTCCTTTTATTTTCGGCATTTGGTCCTTTAGGACTTGCATTCTTTATATACTCGTACTTCAATAAATTTGTAGACAAGATGATAGAAACAAACTTGCATAAATAGGTATATCTTTGAAAAATGGGTTCAACCCTTACATAATACAGTTTCGTCGACCTTATTTATATATCAACTACTAAGTACTAGGAACATGTTATGAACGTCTTAAACATAATAAACCTTCAGGTTTGAAGCGTGCCAAGTGCGGGGGTAGTTCATCACTATTCAACGTCTCTAACCTGTAGGTAACCTTGTCCTAATGTCTTCCTAACCTTACAGGGGCCTTACCAGTTAGGGACTAGTTTTCCTCTCTCCCCGACTCCTGACACCTCAATCTTCTTTAAGACCAAGCCTCCTTGCTGAAATAACCTTTCCTTAACTATTCTATTATGATAGAGAGAGTCTCTTCATTGATGCTCTGTATTACGGGTGTTGGCTTCATCTATGACCTCGTCGATTACATCGAGAGCTAGCCTCGTGCCTTCTTCATTAGTTTCTGGTTCATAAGCTTCGACCCTAGGTGATCCATGGGTGATTTCTAGAGGTACCACAACTTCGGCTCCGTAAGCCAGCATAAATGGGGTAGCTTCAGTTGTCACTTTGCAGGTGGTTAGGTATGACCATAGTATAGGAAAAATTCATCCATACAAGTATTCCCTGAGCGTTCGACCCTTTTCTTAATTCCATCAAGAATAATTCGATTAGCAACTTCCACCTACCCGTTTGCCTATACGTGTGCAACCGAGGTGAAGCGAATCTCTATGCTATTATCATTTCAGTACTCCTTTAACTGCGCATTATCAAACTGTTACCCATTATCCATGACAAGAATGCATGGGATTCCAAACCTGCATATCACATTCTACCAAAGGAACTGACAAATATGCTGACTGATTATCTTTGCCAGTGCCTTAGCCTCATTCCAATTGGTGAAAAAGTCTATGACTACCACAATGAACTGCCTCTGTCCTGATGCCACAGAAAATGGACCAAGTATATCCATTCCCCACATCACAAAAGGGATGGGTGTGCTAATGGATGTAAACCTCTCTGAGGGCTGTCGTACTATGGGAGCGTGCCTCTGACATCTATCAAAGTTATTCACATAAGCCTTTGCATTGGCTAACATCATTGGCCAGTAGAACCGCAATCGAGTTATCTTGTGAGCGAGGGCCCTGCCCCAAGTGTTGTCCATAAATCCCTTCATGGGCTTCCTTAAGTGTCTCCTCTGCTTCGAGGTTTCAATTACTTCAAGTATGCAATGATGAAAGATCTTTGTATAGAAGTCCTTCAATTAAAGAATATCTCAATCCTCTCACCGACAATTTACGTGCCTCTTGGGCATCATCGGGGATCCATCCAGTCTAAAGGTAAGTCTTGATTGGATCTATCCAACAACTCGCCACACCAATTGGTGATATTAAGTTTATGACATGTATAATAGGGGTCTTCAGGACCTGGAAGTAGATACTTCTTGATAGTTCTCAATTTTAGACAAGGAAAACTTAGATAAGGCATCGGCCCTAGCGTTCTCCTCTCTTGGAACATGTTCAACGTACCATTCATCAAACTGAGTCAGTATGCCCTTCACGACTCTCAGGTACTTGGCTATTGTATCATCCTTGGCCTCAAACTCTCCATTGAATTCAGCAACCAAAAGTCTGGAATCTCCATAAACATTAAGGTTCTTGTTCCTCAAGGCTCTAGCCAAGCATAAAACGACTATCAAATCTTCATATTCATCTTTGTTATTCGTAGTTGGGAAATCCAACTTCAAAGCATACTCAATCATGACCCCTTCAGGGCTTTGTAGGACCGGGCCTCCACCACTAGATTTTATTTTGGACGCTCCATCAAAATAGAGAACCCAACACTATTTCATAGTCACACCTTCACTTTTCTCTTTATTTTCTCCTTTTGTGGTTACTATCTCTTGCCCTCAACTTCTTGGTCATAAATGGTGCATTCGACCATGAAGTGTGCTAAGGCTTGGGCCTTGATGGCTATGCGAGACTTGTTCTTGATGTCAAATTCTCCCAAATCAATCACCAACTTGATGAGCCTTCTACTTGCTTTCGGGCCATAAAGAATGTTCCTTAAAGGTTGGTTTATCAGGACTTCGATCTTGTGGGCCTGTGTATGGTCTCAACTTCCTCGAGGCTGCGACTAGGGCAAGTGCAAACTTCTCAGTGGTGGAATAGTTCAACTCCGCTCCGTGGAGCACCTTGCTCATATTGTATATAGGCTTCTGTAGTTTTTGTTCTTCCTTTATCAGGACTACACTCACGGCTTGTCCAGAGAGCACGAGGTACAAACAAAGGATATCCACCGGACTAGGTTTGGCCAACAATGAGGCCTCCATCATGTACTTCTTTAGATGCTCAAAGGCCTCTTGGCTCTCAGCTGTCCATTCAAAAAATTTCACCTTCTTGAGGGTTTTGAAAAAGGTCAGACATTTGTCTCCAGACTTGGAGATGAACCCCCCCCAGAGCTAAGATTCTTCCGATCAACTTCTAAACATCCTTGATGGAGTGTGGTGGCTTCATATCTAGGATGACCTTGATCTTATCGGTATTAGACTCGATTCCTCTTTTCAAAACCATGTGCCCCCAATAATTTTCCAGACCAAACACCAAAGGCGCACTTGGAAGGCTTTAACATCATCTTGTGGTGCCTCAGCACTTTGAATGCCTCCCTGAGGTAATTAATATGATCGGCCATGGCTAGGATTTTGACTAACATATCATCAACATAGATCTCCATGTAGAGCTGTTCATGAACCGAGCTGTTTGTAAAAAAGCTCGAGCTTGACTCGTTTAGGGATCGGTTCGGCTCGGTTCGTTGAGGGCTCGAGCTCGAGCTCGAGCTCGAACACAAAAATAAGTTTGTTAAGAAAACGAGCTCGAGCCGAGCTTTTGGCATGTTCGGCTCAAGCTCGAGCTCGGCTCGGTGCAGCTCGAGCTCGACTTGGTTTGGCTAAAAAAAAGTTAAAAAATATTTTAATTTTTATATATTGGACTATTATGAATATTATTCATATTTTTTTATAAATATTTCTCAATTATTGAACCGTGTGAATGTCAAGATATATATTTTGGTAATTTGAAAAAAGTTTCTGAAAAAAATAAATTTATTTAATTTGATATTTTAATAATTAACACGTGATTTGCTAATACTTGTCTTATAACTAGCATATATTCCCATATTGGTGTTTCAATTTTTTAAATCTATTTATGAATGATCCAACCGTAGGATGTTAAGATCTATATATTTGAGTGATTATAATAGAAAATTTAGAAAAATAAATATATTTAGTTTCCTATTTTAACAGCTAACCAATAGTTTGACCAGTACTTCTTACTAGTGTTTAGTCCCATATTGATGTTTTGATTTTTTTAAAAATATTTATGAACGATCCAACCATAAGGATGCCAATATCTATATATTTTAGTGATATAATAAAACTTTTAAAAAAAATAAATGTATCTGGTGTCCTATTTTAAAAGTCAACCTAGTTTGACCAGTACTTCTTCCTAGTGTTTAGTCCCATATTGATTTTTTGATTTTTTTTTAAAATAGTTATGAATGATCTAACCGTAAGGATGTCAATATCTATATATTTTAGTGAGATTATAAAATTTTATGAAAAAAATATATATATATAGTTTGCTATTGATGTTTCAATTTTTTTCTAAAATATTTTTGAAATATCCAACCGTACGGATGTCATGATCTATATATTTTAGTGATATGACAAATTTTTTATTAAAAATAAATTTAGTTTGTTTGTTATTTTAGCAGTCAACCAGTAATTTGAGAAGTACTTCTTATTAGTGAATAGTCTCATATTGATGTTTAGATTTTTTTAAAAAATATTTATGAATGATACAACCGTACGGATGTCAAGATCTATATTTTTAGTGATATGATAATTTTTTTTTAAAAATGTAAATTTATTTGGTTTGCTATTTAACAGTCAACCAGTAGTTTTACGAGTACTTCTTCCTAGTGTTTAGTCTCATTTTGATGTTTCGATATTTTTAAAAATATTTATGAATGATCCAACCATACGGATGTCATGATCTAGATATTTTAGTGGTAAGACAAAATTTTCATAAAAAGAATAATTTTTTTTGTTTGTTATTTTAACAATCAACCAAATTATTTGAATAGTACCTCTAACTACTGTTTAATCTCACATTGATGTTTTGATTTTTTTAAAACTATTTATGAATGATCCAACCACACGAACGTTAAGATCTATATATTTTAGTAATATGATAAAATTTTAAGAAACAAATAAATGCATTTGGTTTGTTATTTTAACGGTCAACCGGTAGTTGAACCATAATTTTTTACTTCGGCTCGGCTCGGCTCAGCTCGTTTTGATGGAGAAAACTCATTCTTGGCTCGTGTTCATCTCGGTTTGACTCGGCTCAGTTGTGTTAGATAAAAGTTTATGTTTGGCTCGTTAGTTAACGAGCTCGAGCTCGAACACGATTTTTTGTTCATTAAGAAAGCTCTGCTCGGCTCGGTTCTTCAGAAAAAAATTAAAGCCCGGTTCGATCAAAACTCGGCTCGGTTCGTGAACACCTCTACCTCCATGGTCTTTCTAATTAGATGTGCAAATATCATATTCACCAATATCTGGTAGGTAGCTCCTACATTCTTAAGTCTAAAAGCCGTAACAATATAACAAAAGACACCAAAGTCAGTTATGAAAGATACCTTGCGGGTGTCATCCTTGTGCATTTTGATCTGATTATAACCGTTGAAGCCATCCATGAAACTTAGCATCTCTTGCCCAAATGTGGCATCAATCAGGATATCAATCCTTTATAGGGGTAACAGTCTTTAGGGCATGCATATTCAAGTCTGTGAAGTTGATGCACAATCTCCACTTCCTATTGGCCTTCTTGACCCTTACGGGGTTGGCCAACCACTCAAGGAATTTGCACTTCCTCTATGAATCCAGCTTATAGGAGCTCCTTGAACTCATGTTTAATGGCTTACAGCCTATCAGGGGCATAAGTTCTCTTCTTCTGCTTCAAGGCCTTTCGAGTTGACTCGACGTTCAACTTATGAGTTATAAGGTTGGTGTCAATCTCAGGCATATCAGCTGCCATCCAAGCAAACACATCACTATTCTTTTGTAAGAAAGTTGATAATTGGCCCTTCAGGGGTTATTCAAAGATGCTCCAATGTATGTGACCTTCTACGGGTCTAAGGAGTCTAGGAGAATTAGGACTAAGTCCTCCGCTGGCTTCCCCCGAAGTTCTTCATTATCACTGACATCCATGTTTTTCATGGGGAGAACCTGCCCCCCAATTCCATCGGGCCTAAGTGCTGCAACATAAAAACCGTGGGCCAATTTCTGATCTCCTTTTGCCTCACCAACACCGTTCTTAATCAGGAACTTTAGTACCATGTGGTAGGTTGAAGGCACGGCTTGAACACATAAATCTTTTTTATTCCCTTGATAGCATTGTAAGTAGAAGCTTCCTTAACAACCTGAAAGTTTAACATCTATGTGGCCTCTCTGGGCTCTTCCCCATTAGTCATGGGATGTTGTATTGCTTCTTCTACTTGGAATTCCACTTGGTTAAACCCGTAGATGGGTGCGTCAAACGGAGTTAGTTGGGAGTCATTGTACCCCATACTTAGGAACGTATCATGGAACAGAATATCCATGGAAGCTCTATTGTCAACTAGGACCCTCATAACAGGACAATTACAATCATCGGAGTGATAACTAGAGGGTCATCCTGAAGAAACTTCAAACCTACAAGGTCGGGGTCACCAAACTCAAGCATCATCTCTGTCTTAAAACGCTTAGGCGACTCTCCAGCTATACTCATTACTTATCTCGCATAAGCTTTTTGAGTGTTCTATGTAGTTTCCACTGCTGTTAGAAATCCTGAGATCATGTTAATTATTGGCCCTCGAGAATTTGGGTTACGATCTCGATTGTTACCCTCTCGGTTATCATCTCTTCGATCATTATCTCTTTTTTGCCCTCCAGTCTCTTCACCCTTGATGAAGCGTCCAAATTTTCCTCTTCAGATCAAATACTCAATCTCATCCTTGAGTCGCCTACAATCATCAGTGTCATAACCAACATCTCTAAGGAACCTACAGTATCAGCCCTTGTCTCTTTTTTGGGGTCTCCCTTTAGTGGCTTCGGCCATCTGAACTCTTTGTCCTTCTCAATTTCCATAAGGATTTGGCTCCTTTGAGCGTTAAACCTTGCATATTCAATAAAACTTGGTGGTTGATTCTTCTTAGAAGAGGAGTCAAAGATTTTTCCAGTTTGAGGATACTTGTCCTTGACATCATACTCCTGATCCGTCTTCCGCTTCTTGTTGCCCGTGAGCTCACTATTCACCAACGTCTTCCTCATACTTTCTTCTACCTTAATATACTTTCCGGCTCTATCATAGAGCTGCAACATGCTTTCACGAGGGCGTTTGGTCAGGGATATCTTGAAGAACTCATCCATAGTTTCTTGCTGTAGGGCAGTCATAACAACCTTGTCGTCGAGATCCGGGACCTTTAGGGCTTCCTTCGTGAAGTAGTTCAGGTAGTCTCTCAAGGACTCTTTTGCTCCTTTGACTAAACCCATAAGAGAAGCCGGACTCTTCTAGTAATCTCTGCCACTAATGAATTTCTTGATGAATGCTTGGCTCAAATTTTGAAAGATCCAATCGAGTTGGGGGTAGATGGTTGTTCCCCCTCCGGGCCATGCCAGCTAGAGTTTGGGGGAAGGCTTGACACTTAATAGCGTCATTCATGGGCTGTAGTAACATGGAAATGGAGAATGTCCTGACATGATTTGTAGGGTGTCCAGTACCATCATATGCTTTGATGGTGGGCATCTTAAACTTCCTTGATATGTGGTCATCAATTATCTCTTCAGTGAATGGTGGGTTTGGATCATCAGGATCTCTTAGGGGCATCAGATCACTTGGATCAACCCTTGGGTTTTGAGCCCGCTCGCCTTGGTGTTGGACCTTCTAGATCTATGATAGGAGGAAAATGCCTCTATCTTGCTATCTGTTGGGGCCTTGGAGTCTTGTGCATCTCCGGATCATTCTTCATCCTTTGAATCTCAGCTTCATGAGCCCTCATCCTCTCTTTTACATCTTGGAGAATTGTCCCTTGAGTGCTCCTGGGCTGTTGATAACCACTAGGCACTGGCTCCCTTCCAGCACGTCTCCTCCTTGTATCGACTTCATCATCCGACAAGTCGGAGTCTCTAGAGGTGTAGGGTCTAGAGAAATATCGATTCTCAGGGATGGGAGCCAAGCCACGGATGTGTAGGGGAGCTCTCCCTTGTTCTTTGCCTCAATTAGAGGGTCCACTTCCTCCAACCTCGGGGTTAGATGCATCCTTAAGGTGGGTTGGTGGTTCCTGGGGTCACGATCGTTGAGTACTAATACCCAACGGGTTGAGGATTTAATTTTGCCTTTAGTTTTTAAAATTGGAGATTCATACCTTGAGGAGTTGCGGGATTCATCCCTAGGGGCGTATCTTAGATTGGGGGATTCGTCTCTTGAGGTTGGGTCTCAGATGCCCCTCCAGGGTTCCTCCTTGGGTGGTAGCATAGGTTGAGTGTGCGGGTATCTCTACTATTGATGAGATTGTTTGTGATAAAACGGGATCGTCAGTTTCACAGTTGTTTCTGCTTCGTGTAATTACCATTGTTGTTGTTAATTTCTCACAGATAGCGCCAAATGTTGTGAAATAAAACTAGGGTTTGTTAATATATAATTGTAACACCCCCAAATATGGGGTTGGGGATCCGGATTGTCACGGTCTTTATTTCCATTAATAACACTTTACTTTAGTTAAATAAACAACTGCATACCATGACCCCACAATAATACTCACTCCACAACACGTTATAGTCTCAGAGATGAAATCCGAAATAGTACAATTCATGATCCACAAATTAAAAGTTATTACAGCTCCAATGGGTTTATCAACAAATTTACATGTTATTTGCCATTATAAAAATTCATAGATATACATAAGTCTGGTACATTAAAAGTTGAAAGCCTAGTCTATTGGTAGATCCTACCTCGGCCATAGCGACATCAACGCCTTCTGGAAACTGCAAAATGTTTCCTATCCGTTCGCGAATTGGGAGCTTGGTCCAGTTCATCTTGTCTAGTTGTTGTTGTGTGATGAAGAAATGAAGCAAGGGTGAGAAAAACAGCTCACAAGAATAACATGTATATTATGATTAATAATATGAGCATTCTCAAAGTATTTATGAAAGTCTTGGTCAAGCAAAACAATGAACAAAATTTGATATCTTAACGTGACGAAGTCGTAAAATATTCTATATATATATATACTTTCAAAATATATATAGTTTGTTCAATAGTGTAAAATATCTTTATCGATAACTTTCTGAAAATCTTTTTAATGCATAAGATAATCATGTACTATATATACGTTTAAATGATGAATTTATAAGATACTTCGATATACTTATATATATCTTTTCATAAAACGACTTGAACTACTATTGTTCAAAATATATTTAGTTTTTAAAAGTTCATCATATATATGATGTTACAAGATAAAGCTTGTATAAGATCAATCTTTGAAATATCATTTAAAAGATGAAGTTACGCATACTTCATTTTCAAAACATCATTTTGAGAAGAAACCCTTTCGAACCTCCGTGTGAAAGTAAACACACAGTTTTGTTTAATTACATTTGGGAGAAGGAAATCGCTGGAATAAAGTGATACCTTTGCTGATCAGTCAATGTATCACTCTCTATAATTATCTACTAGTAGAAAGACAAACTCCTTTTTAGTCATCACCCTGGGCCACATGATGGCACTATGCTGGATTGTCCCACATCCTCCTACGGGTTGATAGACTGTCCCACAGCTTCTTACACTTTGATGGACTGCCCCACAGCCTCTTACACTCACTCTGGCACACAAGGTGCTATACCATTCTAGTTCCTTGAAGACCCTATCTTTATAATTGGAATCTGAAATTAGTCGACATTTCCCGAGCATATAATAGCTCGTTGATAGGTACAATATTATATATACAACTACTTCCCGAATGTGGGCAAATAACCAAAACTTTCTTTTATGAAAACAAAAACCTCGTTGCGGATATAAAAATACTCACATAGCCAGATCCCTCAGATTTTTGAGCGAGTATTTAAATCCCCTTAGAAAGGAAGATCTTAAATTTGAAAACAAATTTTAGAATGCGCTCTAACTTTTAAAATCATTTTGAAGACTTGAAATCTTTTTTGAAAACGTTTGTGATAAGGATGAATTAATAAATAAATCAGTTTCAAAATATTAGAAGAATATTTGAATATAATTCTTTAAATAATATTCCCATAAAGAATAGCTTTTATAAAAATAAATGAAGTAAAAGTTTTGAAATTAATGCTTGAAACAAATAATAATTAACGAAAGATATACTTATACGAAAGTAAAATCTTTATTTAAATAATTGAAAATAATGTTTAATTATTATTTAAAACTATCGAATATACCTTATTTGATTAATAGTTATAGAAAACTATATACATAATATACTTTGGAAAATCGTCTCCCGGTTTAGAAAAATGTTCAACTTTGGGTCCCCTATACTAAGGGTATACACAATTACTGCTTATCTCTAGAATATATATTATGCAGTTTATAAACAATTGTATTAACAATGAAATATCAAAGATTTCAAAATATACATGCATATATATATATATATATCAACATGCTTCCCAAAATATACATGCAACAATATATCACAAGATTTGCTAACAATACTCATGCACTTATCTCAAGATAATGCATATATTATATATCATCACAACAACAATTATACGGGTAGAAAACTTGCCTGAGCGTTCGGGGGTAGACTTAATCTAAGAGTGGGTCTGGTAACCTATGAACAATAACATAATCCGGAAATAATCCGTGGTCGCTTAAGAAACTAAACCTTACTCATGCATACCCTAACACTCGTAACTACGCTTAAGGATTTACATTAGTCGCTCGAGAACCCTCGACTCCCCCATTGTTATAAAATTGACCGTTAAACATTTTAAGGAAAATCCTTTGCGAGGACTTTACTAACTGCCTAATCAATTTTACATCATTATTTCGTGTTTTGATAAGTCTTTTAAGGGACTTAATTATGGTGTTACTCGAGGAGTAGGGTTCATTAGCGAAATGCCGTTATCTAAAACGGTCGTTTTTCCTAAACCGTAAACCGGATCAAAACGAACCACATATCAAAATGAATCTTAAATCATAAAATATCTAATTATGGCAGTGGTGAGTTCATAACAGTGGGTTATCGGTTCCAAAAGTTAAGCACAAAAACAGTCTCTAGAAAAATGGCCGTTACGACGGCTAACAATTCCCAATTTTTAACTTTGCAAATCTATACCAAACCAACACAATCCACCAAAAACTCATTCAGAATTAAATATCACTAAATGACCATTCTTTTACCATGGATCTAAGTCAAAACAAGCCAAGAACCATCAATAACACAAGTATCATTACTAACGCTCAAAATAAAAAAAACACTTTAACAAACCAAGCTCTAAACATGCTTAATCACTTATTATACTTAATCCACCATTTAAACATCATAAAAACTCAAACTAATCACTTAATAATAAGAGCTTGAAGAGTTATACCTTCCTTGGAACTTCAAAACAATGCGAGAGCCTTCAAATGCCCACATGAGCCTTTATATATACTTAAACTACCTTGAATTTACAAATAAAATCAAGAAATCAAAATTAGTTCTTGAACGTTACTATTCATCATCTTCTTTGATGAATTGTTTAAAATAACTAGGCATGGAATTAGGAGCTCAAAATCCTAGAGAATATGTATCTAACCATCAAGAAGCTAGGATAATTACCTTGATAAATAACAAGGAGCGGAGCTTGGACTTTAATTTTCAAAAAAAGTGGCTGAAAGCTTCATAGGAGAAAATGGGGGAGAAAGCTTTCTTGCTTGATTGGTTGTCTTGGTTTTTGTGTGATAAAGGGTTGGTTAAGGCTTAACCTTAGTTAATCAAGGGTTAAAATACTTGGCCTATAATCAATCTTGTAAAATATCTACTTAACTTGTTTACACCATCTTGATGCCCTCATTTCCATGCCACATGTCATTAGCTTATGGTTTGATAATGTCACCTTGTTTTTAGCCCATTTGTTCAATCCCACTTGCTTCTTGTACAAGCTTGTTCCTTGACCGTATATTTGTTTTACGGTTCGTTTAACTCTCGTACTCGTTGTTCGTTTGAGGGATCCTAAACCTTTCTTAATATTCATTTAATGATCCTTTGTCATAATCCATGAATTGTATTCCTTTTAATCATGTTACCTTTTATTTAATCCTTTCGGTATCTGGTGGATTTTTGGGAAAAATCAAAGTGTTTGAATTTGAATTCTGACGACCTTTACATACACTTATTTAATTTATGGAAGTAATACTATCTTAGAATTTCCATAACAGTACTCCTATATAGTGTGGTCTGATAATTTTCCTTAATCAGCAAAAATCAGCAAAAGTTATTATTCATCAGGGTTTCAAAATTTCTAAAAACTGGGTTTATTACAGTCTCAACACCTTAAAAGGATTCCATCCCAGAATCAGATAGAAAATAGTTGGGGATAATTTTATAGCATTGTGCTTTCTATCTCTCAAGTCAATTTTCCACGTTGTGGTTCTATCACAAAACTCTAACTAGTTTGATAACCCTGTTCCTAAGCACTTGCTTCTTTTGATCTATAACCTTTATTGGTTGCTCCACATAGGTTAAGCCTGGTTGCATGCCTACCTGTTTGTATCCCACTATATGTCCGACATACGGATTATACTTCTTTAACATTGACACATGGAACTTATTGTGAACTTGCTGTAGGTTCGGGGGTAGGGATAGCTCATAACTAACTTCCTAATACGTCTTCAAATCTCAAAGGGTCCAACGAATCTTGGACTTAGCTTCCCTTTCTTTCCGAACCTCATCAATCCTTTTTCCAAGGGAATACCTTTAACAATACTAGGTTCCCTACTTCATACTCTTTGTCCCTCCGGGCCAAACCGACATACTTTTCCAGTTGATCTTGGGCTGCTACCAGCCGTCCTCTGATTATATCTATTATGTCCTTGGTTCTTTGGATCATGGTGGTGAGACTGCGTAGCTGTATGAACAGTTACGTGATAACTCAACACAAGAACAACACTAAAACATGACAGGTTAATAATACTATGTCTACACAAGAAATCAGAAGAAACAAAGACAAGGAAAATACAAAGAATCAGAAGATTAGAAGATGGCTTGAAGTCTGTTTACATGTCACTGAAAAAAGCTCATTAATATGTTCATACCTCAGTGAAGAATAAAGGTTAAAGACTTTCAAGGTTTCATAAATGTTGAAGATTAAGTGTATAAGGGCTACCAGAAGATTTTAGTGTATTAGCATTGATTGAAGATAGACAGTGTTCGAAGCATAGGAATCTGAAGAATTGAAGAAATGGAATAGACAAAGGTTAAATAAGACAATTGCAGTCTTGAAGTTATACTCACACAGGAGTTCATTTATATGTTCAAACGTCGGTGAAGAACAGTGAATGTAGTATTCAAGATTGTAGTAGCAATAAAGACGTTGTTTAAAGTACCAGAAAAGATTCCAGTAAAAGTACATTTGTTTATTGACAGTCAGTGCCCGAAGCGATAAAGTTGTTGCAAGTTAACAATGTAATCAAGGCTATAGTATGAAGACCTGAATCGGGGTTAGTCGTCTGTGAACCAGACCAATTGTACTAGGCGTCAACAACTCGTGAAAGGAATCTGGGTATTATTTGTAGAAGAATTGTTAAGTTAAGGAACATACTTGAATTGAACATTTATCTGTTAAAGTACGATAAGAGGTGCGCGGGGTATACATCTAAATAGCTCGAGGGATTAACGAAGTTCAAAGTTTAATTGTTAAATTAAATAAATTTATTTAATGGACTTTAATATAATTTATTTAATAAACTTAAATTTATTTATTTTATAAACTTTAAATAAGTTTATTTTATACATCTAAATTAGTTTATTTTTATAAGTTATATTTAAGTTTATTTTATAAATTAATTTAGTTACAATTTGAACTTAAATAAAAAGAAAAAGAAAAGAATAAGAAAAGAAAAGAAAAGAAAAGAAAAACAAAAATAAAAAGAAAAAACAAGAAAAAGAAAACAAAAAAAGAGAAAAAGAAAAACAAGAAAAAGAAAAAAAAACAAAAAGAAAAATCAAAACAAATTTGCAACCTTAGTCGCAGGTTGCGAAGTAAATGAATAAGAAAACAAGTTGGTTTGGTTTTGTTAGTCGCCAGTTAACAAAACAAATAACTGGTCGCCAGTTATGTTTTAATAGTCGCAGGTTGGCATATTACTCCTGGTCGCAAGTTGCAAGATTACTCCTCAGCCATAATTTTATTGTACTATCAATTAAATTGTGTGGTCCAATTTCAGCTACACATTTTAATTGATATAAGTCTACACATGCTGTGACGATCTCAACCCCGGGGTCAGGAGTTGACGTCTTCAACCACAATAATAAGATAAACAATTCAATGATAGGATATATCTACGACCCCTTTACCAAGAACTTTGCCAGGTTTAAGTATGATTTAGATTACAACTAACTTACAACAATCATCATGACGCAGCTAACCTATCACAACAACTCAACATACCATCTTTGGTCTAGCACAACTACCTCAGAGGAGCCTGACACGACAAGAGCTGGAACTCTGCCCTGACTACCGCGCAAAAATCTCCTAGGCATCTGCAATACATAAGTAAAACATTCTGCAAGGGTGAGCAATCAATTGCTCAGCAGTACCATTATATGAATAACAAGTAAAAACGATTTAAAGTAAAGCAGTCATAGGAATAGAATTCATAACTTGCCAGAAATATGTAAAACAGGTATAAACTGGATATCAAAACTAGCATGCTCTGTAAAATAACAACATCAGTAGTGTGCTGTGTATAAATACCAGAGTTTAATTTTAGCATGCTATCTTTATTTTTAAATCCACTGTATAAATCAGTTGTTCCATTACGGAACCGTAAAACCCAAATCAGATACTTAGTGGATATGTGAAGATAGTTGATCAGGCTATCAACACCGGACAGCTCCCACTGCCATCCTATATACCTGTTCCGGAACTCAGAGACTAGCTAGGTCTCTGACCTGCTGGACTAATCGGTTTTATAGTTCGCGCAACCGAATTAGCCTCTTACGCCACCTCAATAGGCCTACTCTGGCCCCAATGTATCCCATATATGACCGTTTTATCCAATTTTCAAAATACTTGTACCTATCTCATTTCCAAAATCATTTATTTAACCAGCACACATATAAAATCCATTTCGCAAATCATTCCATTCGAGATAGGTACCTTTCGAAGTTACTTTTCCCAAAAACAATTTGAAAATAGCGATTTATAACTATAGGGGATACGTAACTTAAAACGTTTCTGTTCCATTACGAGAATAAAACATTTAGCTATTTATATGCACTGAACCATAAAAGAATGGTCAGGGATACTTGCCTAGTAGAGCGTTACGACTATCACTGACTGTTTCTGATTAACTTGAACGTTCGGGCTCTCGTGGAAAAATGACTGTCTCACTAGAAGACATCCCTGCTTCGCAGCAATCTATCTCAAGATAGTATCCAAGACTCTCAGGGTTCTTCGCTTGGAAACCTCGAGGCACTTGTCGACTGATCACTAGATTATCTTAGTTCAATATCAATCCTTGAGTTCTTCGACTAGAACCTACAGAGCCGAAATACCCTACGTTAGACGTCTAGGTATGTTTGACATATCCTCGATACCAATTCTACCCAACGATATTCAAACCCGACTCGTAATTATATACATTATTACATTACAATAACACATCCAATAGTAAGGGTCCACATATCCAAAATGTGGTTTGGCATTTACTTTTGTGAAATACATATAAACATCGTTTCAGTAAATCAGGGTCATCGAATATTTTGCAAAAGATTTCATCACAACACGTAATTATGATTCATACAATATTTATAATGAGGTAGTTATGCATTCGATTAATATTCCCGATAATACACAGGATACGTTCCCGCAATTTTCGAAATTTAATTTCCAAAAATTCGGGCAGCACCTTCTCTGTTTATTGGGCTACCCGTCGAACAACTCGATGTCATATCACAACCAATCCATTCAGTCCAATTCACGCAATCCACATTTAACAGTTTTCCAACCACAGATTTAAATCAACTAATCATTATTATTATTATTATTATTATTCGTATTTTATTTTTATTTATTTTAAAATATTAGGACTCAGAACAAAGTCATCAGAGTCCACCGTCCGCTCGTAAAAGTCATCGCGGACGACGGCAAAATTTCACGGGTACCCTATAAATTCTCGGGTTTCCAACGCGAAACTTCGCCGATTAATTATTAACAATTTCCCACACATACGATAATTTATATCACGAAATTACTCAAGTAAAATCCTGCAGAAATTATAAAAATTATATTGTAATATTTCAATTCATAATCTGCAAAATAACACAGGAACCAAACGAAACCCACGCAGCCACACGCGCGGCCGCACAACAAAGAACAGACGGAGCAAGACAAGGCCATAGGCGGCGTTGACGCCTCCACCTCCATGCACACAACACTTCACACACACGCACATAATACACAATACACACACATAACCACACACACACATATCATATATATATAAATGTATAATCGGAAACAGGGCAGAAATCGGAAGCATCACCGGAAAATACCAGCTCAACTCACCGGAGTGCGAGGTGAAGAAACAGGAGACAAGAAAGGAAGGAACGAGGAGAGAAAATGAGGGTACATGTCAACAAATTAAAGGATACGTGTCAATTCATTTATATATGAAGTTGACACGTGTCCAAATATTATCCGGGGGCCGAATATTGCACTTATCGAACCGCCGCGACATTTAAAACGATCCCAGAAAATCATGAAAATCATCTTAATATATTATAAATATCCTGAAGAGAATAAAAATGTAACTTCCAAAATTTTAAAATAATTTTTAAAACACACTTTATACCCGCTTTTAACAAATAAACGAATCAACGCGCGGGTAAAATAAATCTAAAAAATTCCTGAAATAATTTTAAAATTCTCAGAATAATACGAACTTAATAAAATATAATTTTCATAATTTTTGAAGATTTCCATAATTAAATATGGATTTTAGCATTAAACACACTCAGAAAATCATTTAAAAATAAATAATTAATGAAATTTTGATTTCTCAATTTTAGAAAGTCCCAAAAATATTTATTATAATTATAAAATTATAAAACCAATTTTAGAGATCATCCACATATTTATGAAGATAAATCTGCAATTAAATCCATTTTTTAAAGTAGAACAGAACAATACCACTCACTACTTATTACACAAATAATCTCTATACATCCACAGTCACACATAAAAATAATAACACACAATACACTGCTGACACTACCCATACACATATTTTATTTATTATTTATTTAGAAATTATACATTTAAATAATAAAATATACGAGTCGTTATATTCTTTCCTCCTTAAAAAGATTCTGTCCTCAGAATCTGATCTAACTAAACAATCGAGGATATTTGTCAAGCATATTTGACCCTAACTTTCAGGTAGACTCTTCTACTTGAGGATTTATTCAAAACATACTCACTATAGACATAAATTCATTCCTAGGGATTCACTCTTAATGACTCAGAATTTGGATCGATCATCCTATTCAAAACAAATTCGGATAAGAGCCCCTTGACTTTAAATCAACGATTTGGTTTGAATCAGGTACATATCGCCTTAACATTGACACGTATAACATATTATATATATATATATATATTGCAACTGCGGTGACAACACCAACTCCTAAACATCTTTACCTATATTTTCTTATAACTCGAACGGTTCAACACATTTAGGACTCTACTCGTCCCTTTTATTTAACCAATTTCTTTCGGGGTGAAACTTTTGCCTATACCACAATCCTAATTTTATAGATTTATATTCTTTCGATGCAAATCCACTTTCTTTCTTTGTCTATCCTGAGCTGTTTCAACTCTCTTCCCAATCAACACCACTATACTCTGGATGAACGGAATTAGTTCAGGACTTAACACTATCTCTATTTCCACTTTCTCTCAATAGAGTAAGGACTCACGCTTATGTGCACACAACACTTCGCAAAGTAGTATTCTCTTACTAACAGGGTAACTATTAGCACAGAAAACTCAATCAATGGTAGGTGATTATCGCAGTTCACTTTTTAAACCCATCATATATATACTTTCCACATATCTTATATTGTCCAAATCATCTGCTCACTTTGACCCTCTGTCTAAGGATGATAGACACTACTATTTTCAACTTAGTTCCAAACATTCGAACACCTCTTACTCCTTTCCATCAGTTAGTGCTGGAAAATAATCTCATATACTCAGTTCTTATCACCTTCAGATACTCAACTTCAACTTCCACAATTCCCAATTCATTTACAAATTCCTTAGCAATCTTAACCATATTTAATCATTTTCTCTGTACGAAACATAAACCACTACACGGGCTTTGCTTAGATGGTTTTTAGTGAAATACTCAGAATCTCTTGTTATTTTCAACCAAAATTCATACTTTAAAACTTAGCGTATAATTGCTTCCCTTTTAATCCTCGTAGGAAAATCCTTGGGCGTTCTACACAGATCTTCTTAATCCTTAGATAGCTGAGGATATTATTAATAAATACAATTTACTTATCCAAGTACTCCTTATACACCATGTTCCTTGATTACTTGTAGATAACTGATGCACTTATTACTCCACATAATATCACCAGAGATTACAATGCTCATAACTCATTCTGATCGCAATCTTTGACATGTCCTCAGGTTAGATCTTATGTCAATCCTCGAGAATTAACACACTCTTTGAAGTAAATCACATAAGTAATTAATTCCTAATAGGGGTTATTTATTCTTATTCGTCATTTTATTAAACTCCCGATAATCATTACACAACCTCATAATTCCATCCTTCTTCTCTACAACATCTCTGGTATGCTCACTTTCCTCCTTTTCATAACTTTTACAATTACCAACTAATTATTTCGTTCCACTTGCCTCCAGACACTCCAGGGCATTTATTATTACTCAAACTTTTCAACTTCTGCTAATCAGCACACAATCTTCATACATCAATTCTTCTTTCCTATAAATCACATCGGTACACAACACAGAATACACTTAGTCTCATTATTCTTTCATCTCCCAATTCTGAAGTTTCCTTGACTAATTACTAGATTCCTACTGGTTTATAAGATCCGGGGCTTTTGACACCAGCCCGACTCTGTACAGTAACCACTGAGAAATTATCTCTTATGTTCCAAGGTATTCCTGATAAGTCATTCGATAAAACCTTTGGGATTTCACTTGTTGTGTGGATTCTTTTCAACCGAGGTACTTTCTTATTATTATCTTTTACATGCGCTAGTCATGCCTTATATTGCTTCTGCATCCAGAAACTTACCTTACTATTGACTTATGTACACTTTACACTTCGCTTCTTCTGAAACCACTCCTTGCCATAATACAGGACAACCAACTCAATCCTAAAATCACATCAACTCTTCTAGATCGAAGGGTGTCAGATTAACTACAACTACGCCCAACTTCTAAACGCCTGAAACATCGCACATTCTTTTTGTATATATCATTGCGTCTCCTTTCACAGGACTTGCAATCCACTGCTCACTTGACTGACTGGGCTGGAGTGGAAGCAACTGAAGTAACACTGGACCTAGCCTGAGAGAAACTCTGTCTCCGGAATTCTTACTCATGTTCCGGCCAAACCAATTCTCAAATCCTTAAATGGATTCTCCTTGGTTTGCTTTATCCTTAACACCTTCCGACTTCCTTCTCTTATCACTTTCATCCCTAACAATCAACTTATGGTCACCTTCCATTACTAGGGCGACCTGAACCATAGAGGAGTATGTCCTGGGTTGCAATGCCACAACTCCTCTGCGAATTTCGGGCTTCAACCCTTGTTGGAACCTCCTTACTTTTTGAATCTCCACACTTACATACTCATGAACTAATCGGGCCAATTCTGTAAAATTGGCCTCCCACTCCAACACACTTCCTCTTCTTTCATCTTGCTTTAGTTCTAGAAACTCGTCTTCCAACTGATTTCTTAAACCATCGGGAAATACTCCTCCAAAATAATTCTGTAAATCTTGTCCAAGAAACAGGGTCTTCTCCTTCCAATGCTCAAGTGGATGCCCACCAATAATTTGCTTCATTTTTAAGAAAATAACTCGCATAATCGGTCTTAAGGTTATTATTTACTTGAACGAGGTTGAAAACTTCCTCCATTTCTTTGAACCATACTCCAACATCTACTGGATTAGGTTCACCTTTAAAATTAGAAGGGTTAAAATTCTGGAAAAAAATTGAAATAAACACTTAGGTTCACTCCTTGTTGTTGCTGTTGCAACAGTAGTTATCGCTGCTGAACCTGTTAGATTAACTACAACTGTTGTTGCTACTGCTGACGCAACAAATCTAGAATTTTATTTATAGTTGGACCCTCCGCAACACTACTACTATTTTCTTTAGACTGGGTAACTTTCTTGGGTGACATTTTCCTGGAATATATAAATGAGTTTATTCAAAACATAACAAAATGTTTAATAAAATGTCACCATCTAAAAGGTGCACCTGTATCAGGAAAATGTTGCCCAATAAAATACCCATGTCCTTAATATCGGGGTCCATTTACAAAAGAAATCTAGATTAATAGCACTAGCAATCATAGCAACAATAACAATAGCATAATCAATAACAGTTCAGGAAGACTAAGCACTACCGCATGACTCCTCAATACAACAGCAACTGACCAACTTTCCATCACTGCCCTATTACCATATTAACACCAATCTGATATACAAGGGAACTTGGCCGGCTACAACAGCCACCAATTACACCGAGCCCACTAGTAATTCAAGTCATGCTTAAGGAATGTTAGACTCCTCTAGGCACCATGGTCCAAATTTCAACCAACAATTTCTCTAAGGATGATTTCTTATCACCCTCAAGTGATTCAACCATCACTGAGTTACCTTTCCCCAGGCTATAACTCCATCCTTGGTTCCTAAACTCTCACGGTTTCCATTACTTTTAAATAACACCCTGATATAATGCTTTCCTTCTTTCTGACAGTTACTCTAACTTGCTTTCAATAACGAGGACCATCCAATTGTAAAAATTCATTATCATAGAATATTAAAAGGGATTTCAACTCAAGGGAATCAGATAAGAAGAAATTATGAAGAAGATGTAGGTATGACTGAGAGCCACCATACAAATACATAAGATGGCCAGTCTTAGTACCGCATAGCTCATAATACATAACTTGGTGGTGTCCCACCAGACCTTTTTGTCACATAGACAAATGGTCAATTCATATGCATTGTTTGCCCCAATCAACCGATAGAATTTCCGAGAGAAGAAACAAGGTTCGAAAGAAAATTCACAATTAGGAAGGGGGTTAATCTGATTTGTAATGAGATCAACAGAATCCTAAGTAGCTTACTTCGGGTTCACAACTTTCTCATAGGAAAATAAGTAACTTAAGAAATAGGAAACAATTACACTGGAAACAAAATAGGTCTCAAGAAAGACGTATAAGGAATCAAGATATACACCACCGTATTGTTCCTCATTCACTTTGAGACTTAACTGTTATAGCAGCCGCTAACGATTGTCATTCCATCCAGCTTACCGAGGTCACACCATCTGGCCAATAACACTCCTTGACATAGAAAAGGCGATATTTAGAAATAACATTGGCGCCTTCTCAACTGACACAACAAGGGCCCGCTCAACGCTGAATCCTCGCAATCAGACTCGTTTTCTCGAGGGAAAACTAGAAATCTCTACCGAACGTTACTAATAATACATATACGAAGGGACGTACTCTAGGTTAGGGCAATTCCAGTCAATCCTCAACAAACGTCAGGGTTACGCTTCCGAAACCCTTGACTAAACTCACAGACTCACTCCTCTGATTGAGTTGCTGACTCACATCTACCCATAAACTTTCTTGCACTCTTTTGACTCAATTCTTAACCTAAATCAGGGACTCAAACCTGTAGCCCTAATACCAACTGTGACGGTCTCAACCCCAGGGTCAGGAGTTGACGTCATCAACCACAATCATAAGATAAACAATTCAATGATAGGATATATCTACGACCCCTTTACCAAGATCTTTGCCAGGTTTAAGTATGATTTAGATTACAACTAACTTACAACAATCATCATGACGTAGCTAACCTAACAGAACAACTCAACAGACCATCTTTGGTCTAGCACAACTACCTCAGAGGAGCCTGACACGACAGGAGCTGGAACTCTGCCCTAACTACCGCGCAAAAATCTCCTAGGCATCTGCAATATATAAGTAAAACATTCTGCAAGGGTGAGCAATCAATTGCTCAGCAGTACCATTATATGAATAACAAGTAATAATGATTTAAAGTAAAGCAGTCATAGGAACATAATTCATAACTTGCATGAAACATGTAAAACAGGTATAAACTGGATATCAAAACTATCATGCTCTGTAAAATAACAACATCAGTAGTGTGCTGTGTATAAATACCAGAGTTTAATTTTAGCATGCTATCTTCATTTTCAAATCCACTGTATAAATCAGTTGTTCCATTACGGAACCGTAAAACCCAAATCAGATACTTAGTGGATATGTGAAGATAGTTTATCAGGCTATCAACACCGGACAGCTCCCACTACCATCCTATATACCTGTTCCGGAACTCAGAGACTAGCTAGGTCTCTGACCTGCTGGACTAATCGGTTTTATAGTGCGCGTAACCAAATTAGCCTTTTACGCCACCTTAATAGGCCTACTCTGGCCCCAATGTATCCCATATATGACCGTTTTATCCAGTTTTCAAAACACTTGTACCTATCTCATTTCCAAAATCATTTATTTAACCAGCACACATATAAAATCCATTTCGCAAATCATTCCATTCGAGATAGGTACCTTTCGAAGTTACTTTATCTTAGTTCAATATCAATTCTTGAGTTCTTCGACTAGAACCTACAGAGCCGAAATACCCTACGTTAGACGTCTAGGTATGCTTGACATATCCTCGATACCAATTCTACCCAACGATATTCAAACCCGACTCGTAATTATATACATTATTAAATTACAATAACATATCCAACAGTTAGGGTCCACATACCCAAAACGTGGTTTGGCATTTACTTTTGTAAAATACATATAAACATGGTTTCAGTAAATCAGGGTCATCGAATATTTTGCAAAAGATTTCATCACAACACGTAATTATGATTCATACAATATTTATAATGAAGTAGTTATGCATTCGATTAATATTCCCGATAATACACATGATACGTTCCCGTAATTTTTGAAATTTAATTTCCAAAAATTCGGGCAGCACCTCCTCTGTTTATTGGGCTACCCGTCGAACAACTCGATGTCATATCACAACCAATCCATTCAGTCCAATTCACGCAATCCACATTTAACAATTTCCCAACCACAGATTTAAATCAACTAATCATTATTATTATTATTATTATTATTCGTATTTTATTTTTATTTATTTTAAAATATTAGGACTCAGAACAACGTCATCACAGTCCACCGTCCGCTCGTAAAAGTCATCGCGGACGACGGCAAAATTTCACGGGTACCCTATAAATTCTCGAGTTTCCAAGGCGAAACTTCGCCGATTAATTATTAATAATTTCCCGCACATATGATAATTTATATCACGAAATTACTCAAGTAAAATTCTGCAGAAATTATAAAAATTATATTATAATATTTCAATTCATAATCTGCAAAATAACACAGGAACCAAACGAAACCCACGCAGCCACACGCGCGGCCGTACAACACAGAACAGACGGAGAAAGACAAGGCCACAGGCGGCGTTGCCGCCTCCACCTCCATGCACACAACACTTCACACACAGGCACACAATACACAATACACACACACACATAACCACACACACACATATCACATATATATATATAAATATATAATCGGAAACAGGGCAGAAATCGGAAGCGTCGCCGGAAAACACCGGCTCAACTCACCGGAGTGCGAGGTGAAGAAACATGAGACAAGAAAGGAATGAACGAGGAGAGAAAATGAGGGGACTAGACTGCAACAGGGACGAAGGAAGAAAAGGGGGGGTTTGTTGTTATTTTTTTTATTTAACACAGCTGCACAACACGTATCATAAATTAAAGGATACGTGTCAATTCATTTATATATGAAGTTGACACGAGTCCAAATATTATCCGGGGGCCGAATATTGCACTTATCGAACCGCCGCGACATTTAAAACGATCCCAGAAAATCATGAAAATCATCTTAATATATTATAAATATCCCGAAGAGATAAAAATGTAACTTCTGAAATTTTAAAATAATTTTTAAAACACACTTTATACCCGCTTTTAACAAATAAATGAATCAACGCACGGGTAAAATAAATCTCAAAAATTCCCGAAATAATTTTAAAATTCTCAGAATAATACGAACTTAATAAAATATAATTTTCATAATTTTTGAAGATTTCCATAATTAAATATGGATTTTAGCATTAAACACACTCAGAAAATCATTTAAAAAATAAATAATTAATGAAATATTGATTTCTCAATTTTAAAAAGTCCCAAAAATAATTATTGTAATTATAAAATTATAAAACCAATTTTAGAGATCATCCAAATATTTATGGAGATAAATCTGCAATTAAATCCATTTTTTTAGAGTAGAACAGAACAGAACAATACCACTCACTACTTATTACACAAATAATCCCTATACATCCACAGTCACACATAAAAATAATAACACACAATACTATAATAACCCCAATTTTTGGGAAATTTTTGAAACCCTTATGAATAGTGTTTTTGCTGAATGAGAAAACTTTTCATGCCACACTATGTAGGGGTTCTGATATGGATATTCTGAGATTTTATTAGTACTTTATATGGGATATAAGTGTATGTAAAGATCGTCAGAATCCAAATCCGAACACTTTGATTTTTCCCGGAAATACACTAGATACGGAAAGATTTGAGAAAAAGGTAACAGGATAAAAAGGATTTAAATTAAAGGATTATAGGAGAGGATCATAAAAGGAATATAATATATTGAGAAAGGTTAAGGGAACCTAAGTAATAAGATCCCGGGTATGATCCTTCAAACGATAAACGAAAACGAAAGTTAAGCGAACCGTATAACAGATCAGCGGTCATTAGGCAAACAATTAGGAAGTTAATCAAAGGGATTAGAGAGGATGATGTCACCCAACCAATGAGAAGAGGACAAGGAGGGGAGGATGACATCATAAGGATGACACAAGCATGACATGGGAAGGAAGGAGATGTGGTGGCTTTTTAACCACACAAAATCAAGGGCAACTAGGTAATTTACTAAAACAAACACAAAAATCAAACCAACCAAGCCAAGCAAATCATTTTTCATCAAAATCAAAAAGAAACCAAGGCATTGTTCTTCATGCTCTCGGCCAAAACAGAACCAGAACACTAAAACTGCTGTATCTCCTTCATTTCTCACTCAAATATTGTGTTCTATAGCTCATTGGAAAGGTATTGAGATGGCCTACAACTCTTGTTCACAAGTCTCGTCCAAATAATCATGGTAAGACCCTCATTTTTACAGTTCTTTAAATCGGACTTTTAGAAACTTCAAAGCCTAACTTTGTGTTCTTGATTTCTTTGGAAAGATCAAGCTTGTAGGAGGCTCCCTAAGGCTTCCTAGCAACTTAAAACCTCCCAAGGAAGGTATAAAATTCAAACCCTAGCCTTTACTTTATTTGTTAGTAAGTTTAATGGTTGGTGTTGTGAAATGAGAAGCATGGATTGTGATTATTAGTAGTTTGGTTTGATTTGGAAGTGTTTTTGGTAATTGAAGCTTGATTATAGTTCATAGGTCGTGATTGTGGTTGTTTGAGTTGAAAACCTTGGAGATTATGGACTGATGTGGTATGGATTAGGTGAAGTTTTGTTGTATTGATGGTTATGAGTTGGTTGGTGGTTAATTGGAGTAGTTTAAACATTGGTAATCGCGTAAACATAGCCGTCGTAACGTCCGATTTTCTTTGGACTGTTTTTGTGCATAACATTAGGACCCGAGAACCCCCTGCTAGATTATGACCACTGCCATGTTTAGATAGCTCATGTTACGAGCTTCGTTTTGATATGTAGTTCGTTCGATTCCGATGCACGGTTTAGGAGAAACGACCGTTTCAAGTAACGGCGTTTCGCGAACGAAACTTTTCCCCTCGCCTTATTTTGAAACATAGGTTAAAGACCAAAAAGGGTTAATTAATGCATGAAACATTTATGGTAAGTGTGTTAGGTAGTTGGTAAGACACTCGCGAAGGAATCGCCTTAAAACTCGTAAAGGTTAAATTATTAAAAATGGTGGAGCCGAGGGTACTCGAGTGACTTAAGAGAATCAGTAAGCGCAAAACGAGCGTTAGAGTCTGAGTTGGTTAGAGTATAGATTTACAAGTGACTTTGGTTTAATTCCAACTTACTTGTTGTTTATAGGTTACCAGACTCGTCCCGAGCCATTCGTAACCCCCAGTCGCTCAGGCAAGTTTTCTACCCGATATACTGTTGTTGTGATGTAAATATATGTATATGCATTATCTTGTGATAGTGCATGATTGTTATTAGCAAATTTTGCGATATATTGGAGCATGCTGATATGGTATATATGCATGTCTGTTTCGTAATCTGGTTATCTATCTGTTGATTTCAATGCTTATAGTTGCATAATACCTATGCTAGAAATAAGCAAGTAGTTGCGTATACCCTTAGTATAGGGGATAAAAGGTGAACATATTTCTAAACCGGGAGTCGATGTTCCCGAGTATATTATATATATATATATTTATATATATATGGATATAGTTTTTAAAACTATGGATCGAATTAGGTTTATTCGATAACTTTATTTTATTATTAATGAATATTATTTTGAATATTTATTCAAGGACTTATGACTCCTTTTATTTTATTATCTGAATATTATTTGAATATTCATTCGAGGGCTTATGACTCAGTTTATATTATTTAATGAATATTATTTGAATATTCATTTGAGGATCTATGACTCCGATTATTTGCTGAGATATATTCTTTATTTTATTAAAGAATAAGGTGTCAATAATCAAACTTATTTTCGATTATTCAAATAAAGATAGTACTTTCATATAAGTATATCTTTGGTTATTTGATATCCATTTCAAGTATAAGTTTTAATACTTCTACTTCAATTATTTTTATAAAGATTATTCTTTATGGGAATATTATTTAAATAATAATATTCAGTCATTTTCTAAATATTCTGGGGACTGATTTACTTCATTAAATCAGCTTTACTCCAAACACTCTATAAAGTGTTTTCGAGTCTTCAAAATGATTTTTAAAAGTTAGAGCGGATCCCAAAACTCATTTTTATATTTAAGATCTTCCTTTTTAAGGGGATTTAAATACTCGCTCAAAACCTGAGGGATCCGGCTCTGTGGTGTGTTTTATATTCGTAACAAGGTTGCTGTTTTGATAAATGAATTGATTACTTACCCAACACTCGGGAAGTAAAATTCTTGGAACAAGTTAATCCATTAACAGGCATCGCCTGGGAAATATCGGTGAGTTCTCCTTTCCAAATGGATACGACTTCTTGGTGGAGCCGTATCAACAAGTTTCTACTTGGGGAAAGTGGGGACGAGCTTTACGTTTCAGAGTCATGGATTTCATCTGAACTAGGAGTGGCGTAAGTGGCCGAGTAGCGCCGGCCCAGCCTTATTATATTGGCCCAAATGGCCTGGAAGTTCCGCTAAGGCGGTCCATTCCTTAGGAGTTCAGTGTTCGGTTGACAAGTAAATCCGACAGGTTCTCCTCTACATGTAGAAAATGGTGGGGTTGTACTACTACGACTGATCATCGTAAGTGGTCTTCCTGGCGCGGCAAACTCCCGTAATGAGTTCATCATCCAATTGGATAATTTCTGCAACACTACCCAGAGCACTTCGATAGAAAGGCTACGGTTGGGCGATTGTTGAGTGTTGGCAGGGTCAAGTTTTCAAAATGATGTTTACATCAAATGAAGTATCTCGTAACTTCATTTTATTTTAATAATATTTTAAAGATTTAATCTATTCAAATCTTGCCTTATAGTCTCATCTATGTGATGAACTTTTGAAGCTAATTATAACTTGAACGGTGGTAGTTCAAGTAGTATTTGGGAAAGATATAAGTATATTGGGGTATCTTGTAACTTCATCTTTTAAACTTATATCTAATTAATAATTGTATTATGAATGACAAAGATTTTTAGAAAAACGTTGAGACAAGGTTAGATATATGAGATCACCTTGCAACGATATTTTTTTTTATACAGTTATACACTGGGACTTTGTGTATATTGTGCATGGAAGAGGACTTCCAATATTTTGAAAAGTATATATGTATATATATATATATACTGAATATTTTGCGACTTCATCGCATTAAGATATCAACTTGGTTCATTTCTTTTGACCAAGACTTTCATGAGTACTATGAGAAGGCTCATATATTGTTAATCATTATACATATTATTTTGGTGGGCTTGCTGCTCACCCTTGCTTTCTTCTTTCATCACACAACATCAGATAGACAAGATGAACCAGACCAAGCTCCCGATTCGCAAGAGGTTAGGAGACGTTCCGCAGTTTTCTAGAAGCACTGATGCCGCCATAGCTGAGGTAGGAACTACCAATAGGCTAGGCTTTCAACTTTTGATGTATCAGATTATGTATATTTATGAATTGTAATAATGGCAAAGAAATGTAAATTTATTCAGAAACCTGTTTAAGGTGTATTGGCATATAATTGTGGAATAAAACGACTTGTGATTATTTTTGGATATTCATCTCTGAGACTATAACTTGTGGTGTGTGTGTTTATTGTGGGGTCACAGTACAGAGTAGTTGATTATTTATTAAGATTGGGTGTTGTTAAGGGAAATGGAACTCGTGACAACCCGGATCCCCGACCCCGGATTTGGGGGTGTTACAGAAATGGTATCAGAGCTAAGCGTTATAAACCTCAGAGATGATGGGACGTTAAGATAATAAGTTCACTAAGATAATAAGAACTCTTGCCAAGTTCATAGTCGGACTACCTAACGTAGTACTGACAGTTAAAACCCTTATGGGAACCCTTATAAATGTAGCGATAGAAGCGTAGTTCGTTATCGTATATGGTAGCAGGACTCCGAACCCTGAAGTTGAGGAACATCAACGCGATGATGTTTTATTACTAATTGGAGATCAGATTGTGGATCCAATAGAGCGTCCTAACGCAGGACCAGATGATGTTGATATTGAGGATGTAGCGGTTGAGGATGTTATCCTAGAAGGGATAGTTGCTGAGGAGGATCCCATGGAGGATCCTGACGAGATTGGATAAAGGACCACTGATGAATTGATGACCCTGGTTGGGTCGACTACCAGAGGTAGGATTGGCCGGTCACTACCAGAGGTTCGTTTAAGTTTGTAAAGATAATAGCCCCTTTAACGCGGCTTACTCATAAGACTGAGAAGTTCGAATAGACAGAGAAATGCGAGAACAGCTTTTAAGAACTAAAGCAAAGGTTGGTGACGGCCCCTATATTGGCGTTGCCGGATGGAAAAAGGAGATTTTATGATTTGTAAGTGACGCTTCGTATAAGGAATTAGGGTGCTTCTTAGCACAGCAAGATAATCGCGTATGCGTCAAGACAATTAAGGTAATATGAAATTCGATATCCCCGCCCATGAGCTTAGGCTCGTGGCAATAGTTTTACCCTAAAGATTGGAGGCACTACTTGTATGGAGAGAAGTGCGAGAATTACCTAAGCCATAAGTGCTCTTGTACATTCTTACGTAGAAAGTGCTCAACATACGCCAGAGGAGGCGGTTAGAGCTAATCAAGAATTATGATTGGGAGATTCTTTATCATTCGGGGTAAGCCAATATGGTGGCTGATGCCATTAGTAAAATGGAGAGACTCAAGATGATAATGTCTTTGGGAGAGTTGATAAGAGATTTTGAGAAAATGGAAATAGTAGTGAAGGTAACCGGAGCCGGTACCGAAAAGCTGTTTGAGATTGCAATAGAGACCGAATTATTGGAAAAGAGCATATTGTGCCAGAAAAAGGTGATGAATGAAGGCAGAGAGCCAACAAATAAATATGAGATTAATACTGAGAAAGATGATAAGGGAATAATGAGGTATTCCTATAGAATTTGGGTTCCGAAAGTTCAAGAGCTTAAGGATGAGAACTTAGATGAGAGCCATAGTTTAAGGAATAGGATTTAGGGCAAACCCAGAGTGTGATAGTCAGGGAGGTTGCCATCAAGAAAGAAAGAACCCATAACATAATAGAGTGGAAAACAAGGTTTTTAATGTATAAGATAACCCCGATTATGGGAGAAGGTTGAAACATTTCATACTAAGGAAACAGAAAGTCGAGTAAGGAAAGGAGACCCGAGACGGTACTCCTATATGGAAATTTATGGACCTGTCTAGACAGAACTTAGACTATTATCCCCAACCACCACCCTGAGGGGACAATGCGGCAGGAAATTCTTTCATGACCTTTAAATCGTTAAGCTCTCAGAGTTCCAAGGAACAGGTTGACCTAGTCGAGGCAAGAGCCTGGCTAAAGGAAATATAGGAATCATTTGAGATTCTAAATGATTGACGAATCACAAAAGACTGTTTTTATCACTCACCCTCCTAAGAGAGAGACCACCTACTGGTGAAAGGCCAAGGAAGGCACGGAGCAAGAGATTATAATAAACTGATTTAAGTCCAGTCAATTGTTTTCGGGAAAGTAATTCCCAAAGATAAGGAGATAGTGTAAAAGCTTTAGAGTCAGAACAAAGGCAGACGAGTATGATAAATTATGAATCTAAGTTGTAAAAGTTGTCAAGATTCATTCTGAGGACACGAATCCAGAATGACGGGATGTTTGAAATCAATGCTTATGTTGTGTTAGTTCATGAAATAATGATAAGGAAGTTGGGTATGAGGAAACCCTAAAGACTCGTAGTAATAGAAATAGAAAAGTAAGTAATCGTCAGGATGAGGGTGATTCACCATGAGTTAAAATTGATGGTTGAGGGCATAAGAGATATATATATATTATCCCCTGTAAGTTGGGAGGATTTGAAGAAACCTTGAGATAGTTCGAAGGATAAATAATGAGACGCGGATAGACTGAGGAGACAAGAAAGTAAGAAATTAAGAAAATTGGATGAAGGAAGTGACCTTCAAGAATGTGAAGTGTAAGACCGGTGGCTTGATACCCAGGAAGGGAGATGCCAGGTATGAAAGATATCCCAACATTGAGATGACTGTTGAGATAAACAACAAAAGTAAATAAGGATTTATTAAGAAGAAGTTCACGTTGAACACGACCAATATCTTCCAGATCATCCATGTGATCATTACCAAATCAGGAAAGAAAAGCGGATAACCATTTTTATCTTTTGGAGGCCATGTGGATTGACCTTAACTTGAATAAGGATGCTATTGTGAAATTCGGTATAGACTATCAAGGTGGGAATGATTGAATAAGATACCCTTATCAGTGATATATGACTTTATTTATCCATGGAAGGATGCTTGTACCTTTTTAAAGGTGGAATTAAGGATAGAACATCGGTAACTTAAAACGAATCCTAGGGGAATGCATAAAGGTTGGCATTTCACCCTTAATAGGGATAGTATGAGTTTTGACAGTATGAATTGGAAAGGATTAAGGTAATAATAACCTTTAAGGATCAGTGGAGAAATTTTTCAGAAGTATATAGACAATGGTTCTAGTATTAGTAAATGGTATTTTGATATGCCCTGTATATAGGGAATACAGGAGGAACGATTGAAGGATAACCTTAGCGGTTTTACAAGGAGAAAGGAAATATTCGAAATTCTCAAGAATAAAAATGTTGATAAAGGAAATATGACATAATTATAATGATGCCAAGTGGGGCACGTGTTAAACCACGAGAAAGTATGGATCGAACCAGTAAAGGTCGAAATTATTCAGGGCAATTAGGACTTAAGATAAAAGATGTTCTAAGTATGATTGAGAGTCAGTCGTGACAGTGATTAACCTCTAAAGACTGAGGCAATAACTTATGGAAAAATGGTGATATTTTTTTTACTCATCATATTTTAAGGAATACATCTTCACAAAAGCAGTGATTGAAATAAGGTAGAAAATTTATTTGGAGGTGGTTAAAATGACATTGACTATAAGGAAATTTTAATATCAGGAAAGGCCAAAGAGGTGGCCGACACTTTAAAGGTAAGAGGATAATTATAGGCGCTTGTGCCAGAGGAATACAGTGATGATGGTTAAAACTGTGAAGGTTGTATTATGGTTTGGAAGATTGACATTCCTTCTGATGACTGTGCAATACCCAACCGTAATAGTAGTTGGTAAAAGTTTAATTCGTGTAATCGCCATGAACGGGCTATCTATCTTAGGAGGTCCTATCTTGGGATAAGCCAGGACCATGTTTCCAAAAGGACTAGACGAGCCTTTGAGTTAAGTCTTCTATTTAAGGCATATGATTAAGAATGGTATTAACCTGCTATCGTTGCTTTGATTGAAACTCTTCTGCAATTTTTATCTGCTTCACGTCATGAATGTACGTCAGGATCAGGAGTGTTCTTCATGAATCAAGAACGGTGATCATGTTACCTCCTTAGAAGAATTCGATATGATATGAATGGACTCCGTATGGTTAGCTATTAAAACTTCATGGAAAACGAATGACTACAGTAGGTCAATGGTGGGCCATAGTAATGTAGGAATGATTCTGAGAGTAATGAGCTGATTACTTACAATCGTGAGAGTTGTATTGGAATGGATGTTGAGAGTAAGTACCACTAATCGGGTCGTGGTGGTGTATAAGTTATCATTGATAGACTAATTAAGTCAATTATCTACCTATGATATATTTATTCCTTCTTATCGATAAAGAGTAGTATTACCCATACGAAGAAGGTTGCGGTATAGAAATGGATTCTAGTAACGATGAGGTCTAGAATGAGATCCCAGATTCGATTTTCGATATCGAGGGAGTTTCAAAGGTGATTGTGTATAAGCTCGATGAAGAGCATGGGTCCATAGAATGATGGACGGAATAGAAATATTTAGGCATGGGAAATACGATGCTATAATACTTGATGCTGATATAAATACGTTTATATTTTGTTCTCCTATGACAAACCTCTATAATTCAGAGGTAGGTTCCAAGCCAGATATTTTATGGCAGTATATATATTTTTTTTATATACAATTCTCTTTAGTTCGTTCTTTTCTCTTCTTTTCATTTCATGTAATCTGAGAAGAACAACCCTTCCAGAAGGGGAGGTATTGCCGAATGACTATCTATCTGTGTGATAGAAGCCTAGTAGGATACCATCTATCGTTTAATTGCTTGTCAAGTACTAAAGGCTGGCCACCTTCTGTACTAACTATGCAATATAACAAGTGTTCATGATCATAGTGATCTCTCAAAAAATTCCTTTACTTCTATTTGATTGATCAAATTTTGGAAAATAGAAACAACTGAAAAAGGAGTAATAAAGTAGTGGTAGTATGCAGAATGGAAACACATTCGTGATACTAAGGTTGTCGTGGTCATTAAAAGGTTATAGAATGTTAACGAGCAAAAGTATAACTAGTATAATATTAGGAACGGAAGGTTGTAGCGATTACGAACTAGAAAAGAATGGGTATTGAGAAGCAAAAGCTCTAATGCTAAACGCTATAATGAGAGTCTGTGCAATAGACTTGAAAAAAATTTGGAATGATCACTTAACGCGGATTTAGTTATATCACGACAATAGATCATATGTCATTATCGAGGTGTCACCTTATGAGATCCTTGAGGGAAGATAATGTCGATCTCCCTTATAATAGGATGAAGTTGTAGAGCGCAAGATGCTCGGACCCGCAGTAGTCCAAAGGACCAGGGATATAATAGATCTAATCAGAGGATGGCTGGTAGTAACCCAAGATGGACATAAGAGGTATGCTGATTTGACTCAAAAAGGACAAAGAATATGAAATAGGGGGCCTAGTAATGTTATAGGTATCCCCTTGGAAACCCTTGAAAAAGGATTGATGAGGTTCGGAAAGAAAGGAAAGCTAAGTCTACAATTTGTTGGACCCTTGGATATATTAAGACGTTTGGGAAGTTAGCATATGAGCTAGCCCTACCCCCGAACCTGTAGCAAGTTCATAACGTGTTCCACATATCAATGTTAAGGAAGTGTAATTCGGATGCCAGACAAATAGGGGCATATGAGCGCATAGACATGCAACCAGACGTAACCTATATGGAGCAACCAGGAAGGGTATAGAGTAAAAAGGAACGAGTGCTTAGGAGAAGGGTTATCAAACTAGTAAGAGTTTGATGGTAGAACCACAATATGGGAAAATTTACTCGAGAGTTAGAAAGTGCAATGCTAAGAGAGTATCCCTATTCATTTTCTATCTGATTCCGGGACGGAATCCTTTTAAGGAGGGGAGACTGTAATAACCCCAATTTTTGGGAAATTTTTGAAACCCTTATGAATAGTGTTTTTGCTGAATGAGAAAACTTTTCATGCCACACTATGTAGGGGTTCTGATATGGATATTCTGAGATTTTATTAGTACTTTATATGGGATATAAGTGTATGTAAAGATCGTCAGAATCCAGATCCGAACACTTTGATTTTTCCCGGAAATACACTAGATACGGAAAGATTTGAGAAAAAGGTAATAGGATAAAAAGGATTTAAATTAAAGGATTATAGGAGAGGATCATAAAAGGAATATAATATATTGAGAAAGGTTAAGGGAACCTAAGTAATAAGATCCCGGGTATGATCCTTCAAACGATAAACGAAAACGAAAGTTAAGCGAACCGTATAACAGATCAGCGGTCATTAGGCAAACAATTAGGAAGTTAATCAAAGGGATTAGAGAGGATGATGTCACCCAACCAATGAGAAGAGGACAAGGAGGGGAGGATGACATCATAAGGATGACACAAGCATGACATGGGAAGGAAGGAGATGTGGTGGCTTTTTAACCACACAAAATCAAGGGCAACTAGGTAATTTACTAAAACAAACACAAAAATCAAACCAACCAAGCCAAGCAAATCATTTTTTCATCAAATCAAAAAGAAACCAAGGCATTGTTCTTCATGCTCTCGGCCAAAACAGAACCAGAACACTAAAACTGCTGTATCTCCTTCATTTCTCACTCAAATATTGTGTTCTATAGCTCATTGGAAAGGTATTGAGATGGCCTACAACTCTTGTTCACAAGTCTCGTCCAAATAATCATGGTAAGACCCTCATTTTTACAGTTCTTTAAATCGGACTTTTAGAAACTTCAAAGCCTAACTTTGTGTTCTTGATTTCTTTGGAAAGATCAAGCTTGTAGGAGGCTCCCTAAGGCTTCCTAGCAACTTAAAACCTCCCAAGGAAGGTATAAAATTCAAACCCTAGCCTTTACTTTATTTGTTAGTAAGTTTAATGGTTGGTGTTGTGAAATGAGAAGCATGGATTGTGATTATTAGTAGTTTGGTTTGATTTGGAAGTGTTTTTGGTAATTGAAGCTTGATTATAGTTCATAGGTCGTGATTGTGGTTGTTTGAGTTGAAAACCTTGGAGATTATGGACTGATGTGGTATGGATTAGGTGAAGTTTTGTTGTATTGATGGTTATGAGTTGGTTGGTGGTTAATTGGAGTAGTTTAAACATTGGTAATCGCGTAAACATAGCCGTCGTAACGTCCGATTTTCTTTGGACTGTTTTTGTGCATAACATTAGGACCCGAGAACCCCCTGCTAGATTATGACCACTGCCATGTTTAGATAGCTCATGTTACGAGCTTCGTTTTGATATGTAGTTCGTTCGATTCCGATGCACGGTTTAGGAGAAACGACCGTTTCAAGTAACGGCGTTTCGCGAACGAAACTTTTCCCCTCGCCTTATTTTGAAACATAGGTTAAAGACCAAAAAGGGTTAATTAATGCATGAAACATTTATGGTAAGTGTGTTAGGTAGTTGGTAAGACACTCGCGAAGGAATCGCCTTAAAACTCGTAAAGGTTAAATTATTAAAAATGGTGGAGCCGAGGGTACTCGAGTGACTTAAGAGAATCAGTAAGCGCAAAACGAGCGTTAGAGTCTGAGTTGGTTAGAGTATAGATTTACAAGTGACTTTGGTTTAATTCCAACTTACTTGTTGTTTATAGGTTACCAGACTCGTCCCGAGCCATTCGTAACCCCCAGTCGCTCAGGCAAGTTTTCTACCCGATATACTGTTGTTGTGATGTAAATATATGTATATGCATTATCTTGTGATAGTGCATGATTGTTATTAGCAAATTTTGCGATATATTGGAGCATGCTGATATGGTATATATGCATGTCTGTTTCGTAATCTGGTTATCTATCTGTTGATTTCAATGCTTATAGTTGCATAATACCTATGCTAGAAATAAGCAAGTAGTTGCGTATACCCTTAGTATAGGGGATAAAAGGTGAACATATTTCTAAACCGGGAGTCGATGTTCCCGAGTATATATATATATATATATATATTTATATATATATGGATATAGTTTTTAAAACTATGGATCGAATAAGGTTTATTCGATAACTTTATTTTATTATTAATGAATATTATTTTGAATATTTATTCAAGGACTTATGACTCCTTTTATTTTATTATCTGAATATTATTTGAATATTCATTCGAGGGCTTATGACTCAGTTTATATTATTTAATGAATATTATTTGAATATTCATTTGAGGATCTATGACTCCGATTATTTGCTGAGATATATTCTTTATTTTATTAAAGAATAAGGTGTCAATAATCAAACTTATTTTCGATTATTCAAATAAAGATAGTACTTTCATATAAGTATATCTTTGGTTATTTGATATCCATTTCAAGTATAAGTTTTAATACTTCTACTTCAATTATTTTTATAAAGATTATTCTTTATGAGAATATTATTTAAATAATAATATTCAGTCATTTTCTAAATATTCTGGGGACTGATTTACTTCATTAAATCAGCTTTACTCCAAACACTCTATAAAGTGTTTTCGAGTCTTCAAAATGATTTTTAAAAGTTAGAGCGGATCCCAAAACTCATTTTTATATTTAAGATCTTCCTTTTTAAGGGGATTTAAATACTCGCTCAAAACCTGAGGGATCCGGCTCTGTGGTGTGTTTTATATTCGCAACAAGGTTGCTGTTTTGATAAATGAATTGATTACTTACCCAACACTCGGGAAGTAAAATTCTTGGAACAAGTTAATCCATTAACAGGCATCGCCTGGGAAATATCGGTGAGTTCTCCTTTCCAAATGGATACGACTTCTTGGTGGAGCCGTATCAACAAGTTTCTACTTGGGGAAAGTGGGGACGAGCTTACGTTTCAGAGTCATGGATTTCATCTGAACTAGGAGTGGTGTAAGTGGCCGAGTAGCGCCGGCCCAGCCTTATTATATTGGCCCAAATGGCCTGGAAGTTCCGCTAAGGCGGTCCATTCCTTAGGAGTTCAGTGTTCGGTTGACAAGTAAATCCGACAGGTTCTCCTCTACATGTAGAAAATGGTGGGGTTGTACTACTACGACTGATCATCGTAAGTGGTCTTCCTGGCGCGGCAAACTCCCGTAATGAGTTCATCATCCAATTGGATAATTTCTGCAACACTACCCAGAGCACTTCGATAGAAAGGCTACGGTTGGGCGATTGTTGAGTGTTGGCAGGGTCAAGTTTTCAAAATGATGTTTACATCAAATGAAGTATCTCGTAACTTCATTTTATTTTAATAATATTTTAAAGATTTAATTTATTCAAATCTTGCCTTATAGTCTCATCTATGTGATGAACTTTTGAAGCTAATTATACTTGAACGGTGGTAGTTCAAGTAGTATTTGGGAAAGATATAGTATATTGGGGTATCTTGTAACTTCATCTTTTAAACTTATATCTAATTAATAATTGTATTATGAATGACAAAGATTTTTAGAAAAACGTTGAGACAAGGTTAGATATATGAGATCACCTTGCAACGATATTTTTTTTATACAGTTATACACTGGGACTTTGTGTATATTGTGCATGGAAGAGGACTTCCAATATTTTGAAAAGTATATATGTATATATATATATATACTGAATATTTTGCGACTTCATCGCATTAAGATATCAACTTGGTTCATTTCTTTTGACCAAGACTTTCATGAGTACTATGAGAAGGCTCATATATTGTTAATCATTATACATATTATTTTGGTGGGCTTGCTGCTCACCCTTGCTTTCTTCTTTCATCACACAACATCATATAGACAAGATGAACCAGACCAAGCTCCCGATTCGCAAGAGGTTAGGAGACGTTCCGCAGTTTTCTAGAAGCACTGATGCCGCCATAGCTGAGGTAGGAACTACCAATAGGCTAGGCTTTCAACTTTTGATGTATCAGATTATGTATATTTATGAATTGTAATAATGGCAAAGAAATGTAAATTTATTCAGAAACCTGTTTAAGGTGTATTGGCATATAATTGTGGAATAAAACGACTTGTGATTATTTTTGGATATTCATCTCTGAGACTATAACTTGTGGTGTGTGTGTTTATTGTGGGGTCACAGTACAGAGTAGTTGATTATTTATTAAGATTGGGTGTTGTTAAGGGAAATGGAACTCGTGACAACCCGGATCCCCGACCCCGGATTTGGGGGTGTTACATACTGCAACGAATTGTACAGCAAAATAATATAAAAAAAATGAAAAAGAAAGAAACAGAGGGTAAAGAAATATAAAGCACAGGGGGGGTTTTGTCTCTCCATTCTCTCGTCTATCTCTCCTCTCCTGATCTCACAACTCTTCCTTCATCCCTTTATCTCTTTTGTTTCGTTTCTCTTTTTCCTTCGCGTTTATTCCTCCTTCTGCCCCTGTTACTTCGTCTTGAATTTCCGGTGAGTTCAGCCGGTTGTGTCCGGCGTTCCTTTCAATTTATGTCCCTGTTTTCAGAATCATACATATCTATGTATCTATCCGTGTGTATGTATGTGAGGTGTGTGTTTAAGTGTGTGTGTGTTTGGGTGTGTGAGTGTGTGCCGTGCGTTTGTGTGTGTGACTCCTCTGTGAGGGTATGACTGTGTATATGGGTTTTATTTCCGGTCGTTTCCGACCGTGCCATTTGTTCCGATTGTATCCTGTGCTTAGCAGCGCGTATGCGCGTCGTGATGCCTGTGATTTTATTTAATTGCTGGACTGAATTTCTTTTGTTAAATTTTTGCAGAAAATGAATATTCGTGATGTAAATGAATTATTCGGATGGGAAAAATGTATATTAATTGGTGAAGTTCCGTTGGATGTCCGATATAAATAGGAAACCCGCGAATTTTACCGCCGTCGATGGTGATCTTCGGTGAGTCGACGGTGGACGATGATGATGTATATCTGAGTCCTAATATTTTCAAATTAATAAATAAAATCGGTTATAAATTTATTTTAAAGCGAAAAGTAGGATATGATTATTGGAGTTGTGCTAGTGTAGGGATGACTGATTGGATTGATTGTAATTTATTGTTGTTGTGGATTTGGTTTGAGGCGTCGAAGTGTTTCGACGGGTTAGTCCGATAAATAAAGGAGGTGCTTCCCAATTTCTGAGAAATCGAATTACGGAAATACGGAAGCGTATCCAACAATTATCGGGCCGTCAAACGAGTATATGTAAATATATCTATGTTGTATATGAAATTTGATTATATGTGGTGGCAAACTGTTCTGCCAAAAAGTAATAACCCTAATTTTTGTTAAATGACGAGTATACGTATTTTTGAAAATGGACACTGAACCGGTTTCTTGAGAACGTGAACCCTGACTGTGGGATGTGTTTATTGTATTATACTAATGTATATAATTACGAGATGGGTTTGAACATTATTGAGTAGAATTGGTGTCAATGATATGTCAAGCATACCTAGATGTCTAACGTAGGGTATTTCAACCCTGTAGGTTATAATCGGGAACCTGAAAGTGAATGATGGACTAGATAACATAGTGGTCAGTCAACGAGCTCAGTAGAGTTTCAACAGAAAAACCTGAGTATCGAAGTTGAATCCAATGGGATCTAGTGGTTGGACGTTAAAGCCTGAGCGGCAGCGTCGGATCATAATTGATCAGTAGTAATTGTAAAGCCTGTAAGGCAAGTATTTCTGAACTTTGCTTCAAGATATATATTACCAATGTTTTCGAACTGTTTTATAACATGTCGCTATTATTCAAAATAACTCTTGTTTTATATTGCAAGTGTTTTAAACTATTAAACCTTGAACCCTGATTTTCTTGATCTTGAGCCATAAGCTTTATTCCTTGTAAACCATCCTTTGTTGATCCTCAAGATACCAAATCACACAAATACGATACTACTTCCCAAATGTATAACTACCAAACACCAAATACTGGAAGAAAATTTATTTGAAAACACAGGAATTTTCATACTCCAAACGTTTTTAATAACATCAAAGAACCGTACCCTGAAACATCATCACAGGTCTGATACCTGGCCCTTGTACAAACTGAAAGCCGTTTCTTTTACATACCCTGGTATACCCTTGTGACATCCATGAGTTTCCTTATGTTTATTCAAATGTTTAATCATCATTGATTATGATCTTGTGTTATCGAATTATATTGTTTATCATATTGAACTACTTTAGAATTGGATAGTTTTATATATAGACCAGATTCGTGGTCAGACCATACCAATGGTCAAGTTAGGCCAATGTGTGCCTTGGATCCAATTAGAGTGCTGTGTGCTTGCTCGGGGTTAGTGCGAGACTGATCAGCAGCCTAACCTTGGTTTTTAAAACTTAAAATGAATATCCAATTCTAATGAATAGTTAAAAAGAAACTTGATTCCTTTGAATCATCTCATTTGATCATGGTTTAACCTCAGTTATCGTTATCATGACTTGCTGAGCTAGATAGCTCACCCTTGCGATTCTTTTATATATTTTACAGTTGAAAAGAATATGGATGATAGTGAAGTTCCTCAGTCCAAAGTACAGGCTAAGGTTCCAGTCGAGTTGGATCGAGCAAGCAGAAGTTTCATGCGGTAAAGAGATAGTCAGATTGTAAGAATGATTTTATTATCAATTATAAGTTAAATTAGTTGGGTTTTGGTACAATGTAATAATTAAGATCGTGGCTTGTTTTCATACTTTAACCTGTTGCGATCCATGGTTTTCTGAAGCAGGGTCATTATAAATAATATTTCTTATACCCCAAACTTCTGACCCGGGTTTGGAGGGCGCCACAGGTTGGTATCAGAGCTACAGGTTATGAGTAACTGAAACAAGCCTAGATTGTCGGTATTGGGTAGAGGGTTAGGATTAGGAATAGGAAATAGAAAGATAAGATGTCGTGAGGATGAGTGCGACTATATAGTAGGTCTCCGGCATGGTTCGTATTGCGATTCATGATTCTTAGCTTGCGATGTGATTTCCAGACAACGGTAATGGCGGATCTTGATTTTCCGGTGTCATTTGATCGTTTGGAGCTTTCCGTTTGGGGATCGTCATCTTCTCCCAGATTAGAATTGCACCTTATTGCTCCACCGGTATTAATGGCACTACCTTCTGTTATAACGATTGCATTTCTTCAAGCTATTCTATGCTACTTTCCACCTTTTGATATGAGATTACCTATTCAGGAACCTCCATCTGATTATTCTTCTTTCACTGGACATTCGGCTGTGAGCGTATCTCTTTAGTTTACCCTACATCCTGTTCTATACCCCCAGTTTAGAACTTTTCCTATGAAGCGATTGTACCTATGAGGAGGGATTCAAGAATTACAGTAAATGGTGAGCGCTTGAGATATAAATAAAGATGAGAAAAGTTTAGAGAGGAGGTTTAATTGTTTTAGATAATAATTGTTATCGGGTTAAAAGAAGCCATTAGTGACTAAGCCACCGTGAATAATTATGGGATGTATTAGCTGAACTTTGAAAAGAGCTAGAGAAAAAGGTATAGATCTGAAATTTTTGGTGGAATTAAATGATGGTACTATGAGAAATGCGATATGTAAAGTAGTGATGTGTTGTGATATGGGCAAGCTTTGTTTTATGAAATGGGCTTGTTGACTATTGGATAGCCTGTCCTACTTAACTACTACAACAATAATGTACAGGAACCTTGATGTGAAGCTACGAATAATAATGTACGACAATAATTGAAGTTTCGTCGATTAAGGAAAGTAAGTGGATTCGATAAAGGAGAAAAAGGTAGATCGAAGTGAACGGACCTTTATGTGATTGTTTTTTAAATCGGTACCTTGTTATAGGTCGGAAGGACAACAACCCACTCATATAGTAAATACAACCAGGTTTGTGATTTTCCAAACTTTTTAACAAGTTTTCGAAAAAGATTTTCCTTTACAAATTTCTAAAAGCCTTTTTGAATAAAATGATTTTTAAACATTGGTTGTCAAGTTACTATTTGAGTTTCTTGTTTGTTAGAAAGCCCGGATTACCTAGAAAAAAAATGCTGTATCAGACTTAGTATTGTTAATTCAGAGGACAAAGTGATCCGTGATTATGAAGAAGTTGGTTATTCTTAACAGAAAGGTACAAATATTGTTTGATAAGATTAACAACAGAATCAGTGTACGGAGCAATTACCCATCCAATTACAGGATTATCCCAGTTTAAAGAATTTACTGATTTAACAGAAGTTTGAGTATGATTGAAGGAGATTGAGGAGATTTCCGGATTTCCTAAAAAGAAGAATATTACTAATACAAGGATCGCTATGTTGAATGCTTCGGGGTTATTCTAAATTGAAAAAGGAAACTCGAGGTTGTCTGGTAGGGACGTCATTATGGTCGAGTTGTTAAAGTATTATATATAGAGGTGTGATGTTAAAGACGCAAGATGTGACAAGTAAGAATCTACCATAATGCTTAATTTGCGAAGGTATTTCAACGTATTTTCTAAAAATTATTATATGAAACCATGGAGATATGATCGAACAAGCTCGAAAGATGAATACAAGTGAAATGTGGATGGTAACCAATGGTATCGTTCTTGTCTTCAATATTACAGCATATATTCCTTTTAATTCCTAAAAATGTATGAACTTCTTTTCTTAATTCTTTATGATGATATCAAAAAGGAAGATATTCCATTCCTTTCAAATTTATTTGCTTCCCTCAACTTTTGCTTTCTGATTGGGACAAACAGTGTTTTGGTGAGACACTTTGTCAGAATGACGAAGAGTCGGGTGGGACGCCACCTAATCATGTGCTGTATGCCATATGGTATGAAAGACTAGCCATCTTAAGTACCAATATGGTTGTCTCATTCATATTCAAATTCTTATTTCTTCTTTCTTTTCAACTCTAATTTTTGTGGAATTTCGAATCCTTCTAGTCGTTTCGTTGTACTGTCGTTCTTTGCAAAAAGTTTTCAAACAGAAATCAACGTATCCAGAATCAAGTAGACGAAGTTCCATATATCTTATGTATCGGAAGGAAATAAGGGCACCTGGAGAGGATTGAAAATCACTATTCCCAGTGAAGAAGCTACTAAGAATCAAGGGAATCTATTCCAATAAGGAATACATTTTCAAGAACGAGAATATGCGATTTTCCTGTGAAATATGTTATTCAGAATACATACGTGATGATATGGATGATCAGGGTGAATATCTTATGCGTTAAAGTATTTAAAGAGGTGGGAGAAATTTAATTGTTTATCTCTCAAAGTTTTGTTGATAAGATGAATTACCCCGTTGAATTGATAAGATTGTGATTAGAGGACTAGCAAGTCAAGAACGTGTAGTTGTTAAATAAGTGAGTACCAATGGTGAAATTGAGATTCCTGGCAATAAGTTATGTAGAATTGATATCTTGGAAGATAAGAGGATTTAATATTATTCTAAGGAATGGATAGATTAGTAAAGCGTGATGTCCAGACAGACCGTCGGAACGAAAAGATAATTCTGAGGATGCCAAATGAGAAGGTGAGGAGGTTCAGAAGATGAAAGAAGGTAACGAATTTGTTAATGATGATTATGGTGATCCAGATATGAGCATTATGGTGATTATGGAATACATAAAAGTCGGAAGCAAATAAAGTTTGAAGATTTTATAGTAATTAAGGAGTTTCAAGATATGTTTTTGGATGAGTTATCAACATCTCCTTCGGATATAGAAATTGAGTTCGTGACTGACTTAGTACCTGAAATGAAGCCAGTGTCCAAGGCCCCGCACAGAATGGTTCCAGTTAAAGTGAAGGAGTTAGCAAAGTAAACGCAAGAAATGCTAAAAAAAAGCGATTAGACCTAGTGTACCCCATAAAGTGCACTGGTATGAAATGTTAATAAGAAAGATGGAAGTATGTGAGTATGCGTCGACTAGCAAGAGCTCAACAAGTTTACTATCAAGAGCAAGCATTTGTTACCTGGACCCAATGATTTGTTTGATCAAATGAAGGAAGCAAAGTATTTTTATAAGACTGATTTAAGATTTGGTATTTCACCGATTGAAGATTAAACCTATGGATGTATCAAGGATAATTTTCAGTACTAAGTACTGTTCCCGTATTGTCATCTGTATTAACCAATATACCAGTATTGTTTGAACTGGATGGACAGCACCTTTAAGGACTATCCGAATAAGCTATAGTTGTGATACTTAAAGTCAACGGAGGACCATGCAAAGCATTTAATGATGACTGAGAAGTTGGAAAAGAAAGAAGTTGTATGAAATATAGTCCTTAGCATAAATAGTCAATGTAGAGAAGATCAAAAGAGATTCAGCAGAAGTTAAAATTACTATGAATGAAAGAGACCAAAAACACCAACAAAAGTAATAAGTTTTATCATGAGTCGGTTACTATTGGAAATTTGTACAAGATTTCGTGAAAGTTGCAATATCTTGGACGAAGCTAACCAAGAAAAGCAAGAAGTTTTGTGGAATGGAGAAGGATGAAGGAAAGTATCGCGGAGTTAAATGAAAGAATGGTTTCAGCACCTGTTTTATCAATTTAAAAGTATCAAGGAGGTTTGGTAGTTTATAGTGATGCTTCTAGGGAATAGGATGTGTGTTGATGCAGCATAATAGAGTCATTGTATATGCATCCAGACAACCGAAACCTTATGAGCAGAAGTATCCTACTCATAAAGTGGGATTAACAGTAATAACATTTGCTTTGAAAGATTGGGAAACATGATATGTATGGAGAAAGGTGTAAGATCTATACGGGCCATAAGAGATTGAAGAATGTATTCACGAGGAAAAAACAAAGATAGAGGAAAGCAATAACGGACATAGAAACTATATCGGAAGAATTTTCTATGGAATTTTTGAAGTTGGAATTGGGAGTCAGAGTTTATAATCCAAACAAGAGCAAGGATGAATAGTATGACATTTCAGTCGAAGTTGTTAAGAGGAAGATAAGGAAATGTCAAAAAAGATAATGGATCATGTTAGCAGTAGTGAGAGGAAATTTATGCGCCCATGAGAAAGATCACGATATCCCCAGGTTCTCCTTCAGCAATTGGAAGTTACAAGTAGAAGAATTAAGAAATGAGATGCCACAGGGAATTCATAGAATAAAGTATATACTCTATTGAAGAGATGCCAAAATATATGGAAATAAAAGAAAAACAGCGATAACCAGGTATAAGAAGGATATTTCAAAATGGATTAAAAAGTGTTGGACACGTCAAAGAATTAAGGTGAACTATTGGAGGCCTAATGGATAAGGCAGACCCAGGAAATGGTTTTACAAGAAGTGAATCGTGAAAGGTACCAGTGATGTTCATGGAGAAAAGGAATGAAATTATAAGAGTATGTACTGATTATCGGGAGTTTAACAAAATAATGAATAAGAAGTGAGACCCTATAAAGAATTGATTACTTATGAGACCTGATTCAAGAAGTGTGTTATGTATTGAGAATTAATTTAAGATCCGACCTGAGTACATAACAGAGATTACGATTAAAATAAGTTATAAGTATTGCAAGCTCCGGTGATATTATCAGAAATAACAAGTGTATCAATTGTCTATAAGGAATTAAGGAACGTGGTTATAAGGAGTACTTGGATAAGTAAATTGTATTTATTGATAACATCCTCAGCTACTCAAAGAATAAGAAAACTTGCATGGAATACCCAAAGATTTTTCTCCAAAGATCAGAAGGAAAACAACCATACGTTGGGTCTTTAAGAATGAAATTTTGACTAAGGGTAACCAAAGATTCTGAATTGATCCAATTACAACTACCTAAGCAAGCTGTATGGTAACAGATGCCTTATACCGATAGGAAGGATTGGATATAATTAAGATCACCGAGGAATTAGTAAACGAATTAGAAAGAGTAAGGGATGTTTAAATGTTTGGAAACCAGGGTGAAAACGAGTACCGCCTATCATCCTTGAATAAAGAGTCAAGTACGAAAGTGATTCAGGAAAGGTAAAATGTTGAGAGATGGAGTTTTAAGGAAACACTGGAACGATCATTTATCAGCGATGTCAGCTTTGGAATGCTACCTTACCAAGCTTCATGCAAAACAGTGTAAGTTCCCATTTTTATTGAAATAAATGAGAGAAAGGAAGTTGTTAAATTCTAAGTTAATTCTACACACCAAGCGCGTAGTGATATTGATTAAAGCAGCTCGGAGTAGAAAAAAAAAGAAGAGAAAACGAAATTGTATTGAGAGAAAGTATGAGTATAGAATAGGACCAGTAGTGTTAGTAAAAGTGTCGTCTTGAAAGAGATTGGATAAGTTTGAGTAAAAGGGACAAGCTAAGTCCTAAAATTAGTGAACCATTCGGGGTATTGATAAATATAAATAAAGTTGTTCATAAATGGTAGGACCGTCATACCCGTGTGTACACCTAATGTATTTTACTTGTCAATATTAAAGTGATAAGTATTGGGTTTAAATTAAGTAATTGATCAGAAGCCAATGAGGCTCTTGTCCAAGTTGTTCTGCATATAGTGATCAATCCAAATTCTTGATCGTTAAAGGCAAGTCCTTGGAAATGAATGCATCCTATTATGAGTACGTTTGAACCTTCGAGTAGAAGGGTCTACTTAGAAATTTGAGTCAGATATGCTTGACAAATATGCTCACTTAATTAGTTAGACCAGATTCTGAGGACAGAATCCTTTTAAAGGGGGGGGGGAGGATATAACGACTCGTGTGTTTTTAAAATATTAAATATGTGATATTACGGAAATTATTAAATAAAATATGTGTATTAGTTTTGACCGCTCTGTGTTGGTTGATTATTATATAGGTGTAATTTATATATACCGAGTTGTTCGTGTGCTTAATTATGGAGTCGTATTGGATTGTTTTCATTTTCGAAAGTGGATTGGTGCAAAATTTTTTGCATAAATATTAGGAATGTTTCAAAAAATTATTTTTATGATTTTATAATTACAATAATTATTTTTAGGATTTTATAAAATTAAAAAATCAATATTTATTAATTATTTATCTTTAAATGATTTTCTGAATGTTTTTATTTGTAAAATCCATATTTAATTCTAAAATTATTTAAAAATTATGAAACTCATATTTATTAAGTTTGGAACATTCCGAGAATTTTAAAATTATTTTGGAAAATTTCGGGATTAATTTCAAGCGCTCGTTGTTTCGCTTCATTGATAAAAGCGGATATAAAGTGTATTTTAAAAATCGTTTTAAAATTTCAAAATTCATGTTTTTATTAACTTCGGGATATTTTTAATATTTTAAGAATATTTTCCTGATTTTCTGAATCTGTTTTAAGTACACCTCGGTTTGTTAAATGAGAAATACGGGTATAAATTATGTTTCAGAAATTATTTTAAAATTACGAAATTAATGTTTTTGTAACTTTGGGATATTTACGACATTTAAGATTATTTTCATAATTTTTAAAATTGTTTCGCGTGCACCTTGTCCGTTAGTTTTGATTTCG